>NW_028270142.1:141341395-141575400 GCF_037043375.1 Chiloscyllium plagiosum
CAATACTTTTGAATAATACCTCTCTTAACCTCAGAATTAAAATTAATAATTTGTCTCATTCCGATGACCATTTGTAGCCAAACCTATTTCATCTATTATACCTCGGACATCCCTACAAAAGGACTGGCTCTAATGTTTAAACTCCATTCACCCATTTTAGAGTCATACAGTCATAGAGATGTACAGCATGGAAACAGACCCTTCAGTCCAACCCGTCCATGCCGACCAGATATCCCATCCCAATCTAGTCCCACCTGCCAGCACCCGGCTCATATCCCTCCAAACCCTTCCTATTCATATACCCATCCCAGATGCCTCGTAAAGCATTTTGGACTCAAGCAATGGAAATTCTTTCTCGCTATCTGAAACACCTCAAGCAAATCCTCCTTAACCTTATAAATTCTTGAGAATGCTACACTTGTTTGTGTGTTCTCTCCTAGCAATGTAACCCTTGGACTCCCAGTATAACTCTATTCCACACTTAGTCCAGGATTCTTCAGGAAAGGAAATCTTTCCATCCTTACTTGGTCTGGCCTACATGTGACTCAGAGCTTATTAGGGGTGGGCAATAAATGCCTATACCCCATGAAAAAGTAAGGAAAAATAAATAAGCAAATTAATCCTTCCTCAAATTGGGCATCCAGTCAAACTCTCTGTTTTATTTTAGTGTTTGAAAATTCAGGAAGCTTTTCACAAAACTTCAAATGAAACTTTTGTATTTTGTTCTAAATTCTGAAACCCGTAAGCAGTGGGAAGCTCAGCACGGAAAGTTACTGACAACAAGAGGTTTGAAAAGCGATAACCCTTGAAAGGTCACATCAATAAAATATCATTCCCTGTGCACTACAAAAATACACCATAAAGGGGACTGGATTACAATTGCTAAGATAAATAAATTAAAATTATGTTCATCACGTACAAAATAAAAAATGCACAGCAGCAATAAACTGCTTTCATCTGGCGCCTTTATCATAGAAGATTCCAGATCTTAGAATCCCTAGATTGTGGAAACAGGCCATTTGGCCCAACAATTCCACACTGACTCTCCAAAGAGCATCCTACCCAAACTCACCTGCCTTTCCTATTCCTGTAAACCTGCATTTCCCATAGCCAATCCACCTAACCCGCACATCCCTGTACACTATGGGCAATTCACCCTAACCTAAACATCTTTGGTCTGCAGAAGGGAACCAGAGCACCTGGAGGGAACCGATCCAGAAACAGGAAGAACGTACAAGCTCCACACAGATGGCTGGCATTGAACCCAGGTTCCTGGTGTTATGAGGCAGCAGTGCTAACCACTGAGCCACTGTGACACCCCTTTAATCTAACACAACATCCCAAGATTCACAAGAGTGATTAAAAACACCTGCCACTGATTCACAAGGAAGTATAAAAGGCAAATCTTAGTTGGAGAGATTGGTTTGAAGGTGAATGGTAGGGAGGGATTTCCTTCGGACTGAGGTTACTGAGAGAGATGGACAGTACTGGTGGATCCATTAAAACTGGAAATGTGCCAGAGGACAGAAAGAAAAATGTGCAGACAACGCACAGGGGTGTGGGGCTATAGAACTATAACCCCAGACCCATTACTGGGCTTGTTAGTCCTAAAAGGGCAAACAATTGGAATGGTATTTGAACTCAGAGAAACAGAGCCATAATCTCACTGAATGGCTAAACTGAACTGAGGGGCTAAAGGACCTCCTCCTCATCCTGTGTTTCTATAAAGTCAGAAGTCACATGACACCAGGTTATAGAACATAGAAAAGTACAGCACAGAACAAGCCCTTTGGCCCACGATGTTGTGCCGAGATTTAATCCTAATGTCAAATATAGTTACTTAACCTACACACCCCTCAACTCACTGCTATCCATGTGCATGTCCAGCAGTTGCTTAAATGTCCCCAATGACTCCAATGTCCAATAGGTTTAATCAAAATCACAAGCTTTCGGAGCACTGCTCCTTCATTGGGTGAAGTGCTACCTCTATTTTCAGACAGATTAATAGAGCAAACACACTTTTCACCCAGCGAGAGACAATGACCCTGGTAATGCTCTGGGGCACCTGGGTTCAAATCCGGCCATGACAGATGGCACAATTCGAATTCAACAAATATCTGGAATTAAAGAGTCTAACGATGACCATGAGCTCATTGTCAGAAAAACCCCATCTGGTTCACTCATGACCTTGAGGGAAAGAAACTGCCATTCTTACCTGGTCTGCTGTACACGTGACTCCCAACCCACAACAATACGGTTGATTCTTAACTGCCTTCTTGGCAATTAGGGATGGGCAATAAACGTTGGCCTGATCAGTGTTACTCTCATACCCACAATGAATGAAAAAAATAAGTTGGCATTGTCAAGGAATTAGAATCCACAAAAAGTGGCAACTATCACCCATGCACCCAATGTTAGCAGCTGTCGGCATTCCACGTTCATACACCACAGTTTACAGAAGGATATTTATATTGTATCAATATACCATTGCAATTTACTGTCACGAGGATGTCTCATTACAATGAGATGTAGAAGACCTCTGTGTGAAAAGGTGGTGACCTATGAGGAGGAATTTGGACAGCTGAGACTCTCCTATTTCGACATATATTTTAGGAAAATGTTATCAAACATGTCAAACTGGAAAATGTCATAGCCAAGAAAAACACATATCATATATTAATATTATTTAGCCTCATCGTTGTATTGGTTTTACATGTCACATGATGGTCTGATTGGTCTACTTCTGCCATTATGTCTCATGGTTTTATTGTATGATGTGGAGGATTGGGGTGGACCAAGTTAAAAATCACATAACACCAGGTTATAGCCCAACAGGTTTATTTGGAAGCACCAGCTTTCAGAGTGCTGCTCTTTCATCAAGTGGGGCAGGATCATAGGACACAGAATTTATAGCAAAAGGTCATTCCAACTGAAATGATATACTGAACAAATCTAGATTGCTGTTAAGTGTAATCTCAGCTCAGACATTACATTAACCAGCCTCAACTGGGATCTTGGATTCATGTCACCCTACAGGTGAGCCCGTTACACTATACACACACACTCTTATACACGATCATACTCACACACTCATGTAGACCCTCTCTCATACACACGGTCACACACACACACGCGTACCACCCTCGAATGTACTTATGCACGCACGCACACACACTTACACACACACACACACATACGTACCACCCTCGAATGTACTTATGCACGCACGCACACACACTTACACACACACACACACATACCACCCTCGAATGTACTTATGTACGCACGCACACACGCTTACACACACACACACGTACCACCCTCGAATGTACTTATGCATGCATGCACTCTCGCTTACACATACACACAAACAAACACACACACTTTCTCTCTCTCTCTCTCTCTCTCTCTCAATCTCTCCCTCCCTCACATGCACGCGCACATATAAGCCTATGGACTGAATTCACATTTGCAGATTTATATTTGCAGATACAGTCTATTTTGTTCAAAAAACACACAATCTGTAGGCAGTCAGTCCATGTGACATTTCATCAATTTCTACTTTGGAAATAAAACCAGTCTGACTCAAGGCTGGGATACAGACAGACTCTAACCTCACACCTTTATGAATTGTTTGAGCTGAGATGTCTTTTTTTTATAAAACCTTAAATTATCTCAGGAATGTGACTTGAAAGAAGTTCTGGGATTTACATACTAATGAATTGAAACCTGCAACCCATTCGAAGTGATTAAAGCCTTAATAGCAACCAAGGTTTGTTCAATACATCACATCAGTTGTATGACATAATGATCTTTTGCTATAAATTCTGTGTCTATGATCCTACCCCACTAGCTACCTGATGAAGGAACGGTGCTCTGAAAGCTTATACTTTCAAATAAACCTGTTGGATTATAACTGGTGTTGTGTGATTTTCAACTTGGTCTTATGATAGAGTATGAGGGATCAGTTTGGATAAGACAAATGAGCTTTCCATCCAGCCTGAGGATTTACATGCATTGTACAAGATCAGAAGAGATGGCAGGATGTGGTAAGCAGTCACTTTGACGAGGAGTCTGCCACAAGTAACAGTGCGTCTGGGACCTTTGATGATGAAGAATGCAGCTCATTACACAATTAGATCTAAAGGTAGAGAAAGTAACAGGAAAAGGAAATCAGGTAATCTAATCTGAAATCCAGTCTGGAAAGAGAGATCTGAAAAAGGAGAGAAAGGTTGAGTTGTGAAATACAGAGGGAATGAAAAAGAGAATGTGATAGTTAGGACAATCATTAACATTTTTGCATCTTTAAAAATCTCTCGGTTTACTGACGACCACACAGTTCTAACTTTTCCACAATATTGCAGACTTATGGACCTTGTAAAGTCCTTACGCCATTAGGTACCAGCCCTAACTTTCTGTATTGATGAAAAGTATAATGAGAGTGATTGCCACAGATTCACAGGGAAACTTAGGGTAAGGCTTCTTTGAGAGTAAGGGTGGAGTTATTTGCAATTTATTGGCTTCCTCCGCCCCCACCCCAAGCTCCTGCTTTGACTTAACAACATCCCCCTAATCTTACTGGACCATGAGGTGACTGCTGCCTCATTAGAGAGAGAGAGAGAGATGGATGATGGTGGTTTAACCTGAGGGTCATCATGCCTCAGGTGAGGGGAGAGGTGGAGAAGGAGAGTCCTTCATGGTTACCTCAGCCAGTGGGGGAATTGAGCCCACGCTGTTGATGTCACTTTGCATTACAAATCAGCTGTCCAGCCAACTGAGCTGCTTGTGGATCATTAACAATGTGTGGCATCAAATTTGCTATTTTTTCATCAAAATCCTTTGCCTCATATTACACGTCACAAAATTTTAAGCAATCTTAGAAGAAAGAATCCTTAGATTGGGTTGGGATAACTGCTCGGCATGAACGGGTTGGACCAAAAGGTCTGTTTCCGTGCTGTACATCTCTATGACTCTATGAATCTATGTTCCGCTGACTACATGCTATCGCAGACTTTATCTGGTTTCCACTGTTACCTTTTGAAGAACCAAGATTCCTTCATTTGTTTGTTCATCAACTTCGAACCTAAAATGTCCTCCTTCATTCCCTTCGATAATATCAAAGTGCCCCAGCCAGTTATCGCTGAATTCTTGGTCATTGTCAAATACTTTGATGCGGGTGACCTCATCATTCAGTGAATTTTCTTCCACAGAGACTTCATACTGAGGACGAGAGCAAAAAAAAAGGCATTTCATTCCAATCACATGGTTGTCATCATGAGCTGATAGTACAAGAGCAGGGAACATACATTTAAGATGTTGGGTGAGGGATACAGAGAGAATGTGAGGAAGAAATTTTGTTTAGCAGCCTTGACTAAGACCCAGATACCCGTTAGGTGCTTGAAAAGCCTGAACCCCTGCCTGATTTACAGCTCTAACTGCCTGATCTCTGCTGTCAATATTAATGTCAATATGATTTACATCATTTTATATTATAATGTATTTGTTGTTTACACTAAGTTAATAAGTTGCAACTGCCCTTAGTTCAACGATGGAGATTTTCGATATCTGTTTGATTGAAACTTTTACTGAGCTGTAATGAAAAGGAGTTTTTTTTAACAGTGGAAAGCTATCAATGAATGACTTTTTAAAAAAAGATTTATTTTACACACCCAACTATTTCTATAGGGTCCATTGTTTCTATACAATAAATAGGACAAATGAAAGTGCTGAACAAAAGCAGAAATTGCTGGAAAAGCTCAGCAGGTCTGACAGCGTCTGTGCAGAGAAAGCAGAGTTAATATTTCGGGCTGAGTTACTCTCTGGTTTCTCTCCACAGATACTGTCAGACCTGCTACACACTGAAAGAAGTGTGGATGTTGTAAATCAGAAAAAAACCCCAGAAATTGCTGGAAAAGCTCAGCAGGCCTGACAGTATCTGTGGCGAGAAATCAGAGAATGTTAACTCTGCTTTCTCTGCACAGACGCTGTCAGACCTGCTGAACTTTTCCAGCAATTTCTGGGTTTTTTTCTGATTTACAACATCCACACTTCTTTCGGTTTTTAACAGAAACCTGGTGTGGAAGTGTGGGCAGGAAGAGGAGTGACTGATTTTAGCTCTAAAAAGGTTCACTCAACCAGACACTGTTTCACAACAGCTTCGGGACTCACTGAAACATGATTCTTTAAGAATCTGGCCTGACACTATGAAAACTGTTCAGGAACGTGGAGTAACAAGGTTGGGAGTGTTGGGTGTGGACTAGTGAATCAGACCAGCCTGTAACTCTTAACGAGACATGGGGAAAATTGAAAGCATGGAAAATGAAATTGGGAATTTCAGAATCGGGACCCATTTGCCATTTTCAAAAGGCTCCTGAGTCAACTCATGTTGGCGAACATCTAGCTCAGCAGCCCAGGTGTAACATCATCAGTGACTAGCATCACCTCCTTGCTTTCTGGATCCCAAGACTCTGATTAAAAAGACAGAGTTTTAAAGCTTTCGGGTTTCTCTGAGGCTAGACTTCTCCAAAACTGGATCATTTGGAATCTGTTGCCTCTCCTTGGGGTGGCATCGTGGCTCAGTGGTTAGCACTGCTGCCACACTGCACCAGGGACCCAGCTTCAATCCCACCCTTAGGCGACCATCTGTGTGGAGTTTGCACATTGTCTGTGGGGGTTTCTTCCGGGTGCTCCGGTTTCCTCCCACAATCCAAAAATGTGCAGGTTAGGGTGAATTGGCCGTGCTAAATTGTCCATTGTGTTCAGGGATGTGTAGGTTAAGTGCATTAGTCAGGGGTAAATATAGGGTAGGGGAATGGGTCTGGGTGGGTTATTCTTTGGATAGTTGGGCCGAAGGGCCTGTTTCCACACTGTAGGGATTCCATGATTCTTGGTCTTATGACCAGATGGTTTTATGTCCCACATCTCTACATTAAACTACATGTGCCTTGTGTATATCAAAAAAGACCTAATGCTGCCAATACTGCCAATCAAACCACCCTCATTGAACCTCCCCGTCATCCATTGTCATCAAATTCACCGAATCGGGAATTTAAAGAACCGGCCGGAGACGGTGATAATGAAGCCACCGTTGATTGGTGTAAAAGCCCCATCTTGTTAACAAACGCCATTCAGGGAAGGACATCTGCCATCCTTACCTGGTCTGGCCTACATGTGACTCCAGACCCTCAGTGATGGGGTCGACAGTCAACTCTGAAATGGCCAAGCACAAGCAGGAGAGACAGGCCAAGAGGAATTAGGGACAAGCGGTAAATGTTGGCTTTTGACAATGAAGGCTGCATTCCACAGTAACAGAGAGAGAGATTGAAAAGTAATCAATACTAAAGTGATTCGCCCCACCCCAGTAGTTGGTCCACAGCAGCAATGATGCAGATGTTCAGACACTATGATTACATCATTTATCAGAATGAAGTCTACCTCCTCCTTTTCCAATGTTGGAATGTTGTCATTAACATCCAGGATTCTGATCTGAGCATTCGCTGTGGAGAACAATCCCGATGCCTTTCCGTTTAAATCCCGGCCTTCCACTGTTAACGTGTACAGATCCTGAATCTGAAGCAGGAAGAGAACAAGGAAAGAAATCCAAATGACCAAGTCACAACATTTGCCTCCAGAAATGTTTAGTTGTCCTTTCCTTTGGACGAGGGGACCTCACGACTCGGGCGCACGTTGTTAAGGTGAGAGGAGAGAGATTTAAAAAAGACATGGGGGTGGGGGGTAAATGTTTTTACACAGAGGGTGGTTTGCGTGTGGAATGAACGTCCATAGGAAGTGGTGGATGCGGGTACAGTTACAACGTTTAAAAGACTTTTGGGTAGATACATGGATAGGAAAGGTTTGGAGGGATATGGATCAGGAGCAGGCAGGTGGGACTATCTTAGTTTGAGATTATATTTGGCATGGACGGGTTGGACCCTATAAAGTTGCTTTCATTCTTGCTCCTCAACATGAGGTGAATAGAAGGAGGCCATTTGGCCCATTGTGTCGCCAGCAGCTCTATTGCCTATGACCAATCAGGATCCATTCAGCACAGCTAAGGAGCATGGTGGGCAAAGAAAGGCTGAGACCTAGGAAGGTTTCCACCCTCTCCATGAGGTGTATGAGCAGAATTAGGCCATTTGGCCCATTGAGATGGCTCAATCATTCAATGAAGCAGGTGTTTCTCAACCCCATTCTCCTGCCTCCTCCTTGTAATCCTTGATCTCCTTTGAGTCTCTCCCTCTGGTTCCTCATCTTGATATTCCTGCGGATCTCCTGGGTGATGCCAGGGGTCAGCGGCAGGGTGGGATTTGAGCCCCAATTCAGGGAGTGTGGGTGGAGACCCAATCCTCCAAGTTTACTCTGGAGATAAAACATTAACTCTGCACACCACTAGAGGGTGTATTCCAAGAAAATATTCTTGATCCCCAAGCGCCCTGAACACATTTGTTAATGAAATATAAATATTTGCGGGAATGACTCATCATCGGAGCATCATCCAATTAGTTATGAGTCAACTGTTTGGAGTCATTCTGATTGGCTGTGGAAAGGTGGGACACCATTGGGTTGGAGGTGACAGCCAATGGTGCAGCAGGATGGTTAGTGGTGGATAGGCCATGTCGTGTCAGCCCCAGGATTAGGTCAGTGAAGTATTGGCAACCACTAGGGGGAGTTGATTCATTTTTCCAGCTGGTTGCTCTATTTTCTCACGTTTATTGGTAAAATACACACATGCAGGTGCCTTACAATATGTGGTACAAGGCTGTGTCCCATCAGCAAGTCTGGTGTAGTGGTATAAAGCTAAAGACTTACCAGGTTTTGCTCGATTCATTCATGAGATGTGGGCATCACCAACCAATTACTACCCATCCATAACTGCCCTGCAGAAGGTAGTGGGCCAAAGGGCCACTTTCTGCACTGCACAGATCCTATGATTCTATTGGTGAGCTAGCTATCTACCTGCCCATCTTCCTGCCCCACCTATCCACTCCATACTTCCCACCGACTATCACCATCACCTATTGCCATCCCGCCTAATCCAATAACCAGAGTAACCAGGCCCACTGGAGGTGAGATCGGAGGCGTGAGTGATAGATGGAGTGAAAGGAATGGCCTCAAAATCTACTTGTCTCTGAATCTTTGGGTCAGCATCCCCCCCCCCCCCCCCCCCACCCCCCATGAGGTGCTTCTCCAACTGTCCCCATTGAATAAAACATCTTGTTCCTGGATCAGCTGAGGACCAGGCCTTGACTGGCGGTCTTTAGGACCCAGAGGCATCCAGCCTTTGATTGGCTCGTAGCCTCTGGCGAACCCAGGACGTTGAGACCTGTGGTCAGTCTAGAATCTCGCCCATCTTCCCGGAAAGTAAGCATGCAGTGCAGCGGGCAGCGAAGAAGGCAAATGGTATGTTGGCCTACAAAGTGAGAGGATTCGAGTACAGGAGCAGGGATGTCTTGCTGCAATTCATACAGGGCCTTGGTGACATGACAGTTGGAGTATTGTGTAGAGTTTTGGTCTCCTTTATCTGAGGAAGGGTGTTCTGGCGATGGAGGGAGGGCAAGGAAGCTTTACAAGGATTGATTCCTGGGATGCCGTTTAGAAGAATTGGGGGTGGGTGGGAATCTTATAGAAACCTATAAAATTCTAACAGGATCTGACAGGGTAAACTCAGGAAGGGTGTTTCTGGTGACTAGGGAGTCAGAACAAGGGGGTCACGATAAGGATACGGGTTGGGCCATTTTGGACTGAGTTGAGGAGAAATGTCTTCACCCAGAGAGTGGGGAGCCTGTGGGATTCTCTGCCACAGGAAGCGGTTGAGGCCACAACATTGAGTGTTTCCAAGAAGGAGTTAGATACAGTTCTTAAGATTTAAAGAGGAGTCAAAGGATTTGGGATGAAAGCGGGAACAAGGGACTGAGTTGGATGATCAGCCATGATCATGTTGAATGGGAGAGCAGGTTCGAAGGGCCGAATGGTCTACTAATTTTCGATGTTTCTATATCAGTTTTTATTGGTGCGTGATCGGGTAAAATATTTTAACAGTGGGGTGGAATGTTAATCATTTTGGGAAAGAAATCATGCCCAAGTTGATTTTGAAGATGTGCATTTAGTCATTTAACGTACAAATACTTTAGGAAAGAAATTATCAGCACCAACCTCTCTGTCTAAGGTATTTGCCATTGTTCTGATTTCTCCATTGGACTTTGCAAGGAACATTTCACTGCCTCCCTGTGAGAGAATTCTGTAGGCAACTTGTGCATTTTCACCATAATCAGCATCTGTTGCATTTAGTTTTAACACAAAGGCTCCTAGAATAAACACAGATTGGAAGCTGTCAGTGTTATCTGAGGCTGAACATTAGGGAGATAAAACAGTTTCTGCCAAGTTTCTGTGTGGCTAAATGCATTCAAAATACTTTGGGGAATGGAAAACAACAACATACATTTATGTAGCCCCTACTAATATGAAAACATCCCATACATCATTCAGGAGCAACATCAGACATTGGAATAAGAACAGGAGCTGTTGGAGAAACTCAGCAGGACTGGCAGTATCTGTGTGAGAGAGAAACAGAGTTCATGTTTGGAGTCCGAAGTGATTCTTCAACAGGGGCTGGAAAATGGTGTTTTTAGACTTTTAATAGATGTCAACGAGTTCCAAGGGGTACAGATGTTGAGGCTTCTGGGAGGGGGAGGGGTCATGGCAGTATTTTGGGAGATGGGACAGCCAACCTGTCAACCACAATGGTGTATGGTAGGAGCAGGGTGGGGGGAACTGGGGACTTCTTGGTTGACGAACAGAAGAAAACATCAGAGACAGCCCAGTTGCTGGTGCATCATGGGATTGAATTTGTGACAGTGTTAATGTGAGGAAACCAAAACATTACATCCTTACCAACTGGAGACAATTCTTCAACTTCTCCTTCAAAGACTTGTTGTGCGAACACCGGGGCATTGTCATTGATGTCCAGAACCTCGACAAAAAGTGACAGTCGTTTCTCAACTTCAGCACCGATGGTGTTCGAAGCTTTACCTGTGAGCTAAAAAAAAAGTGAAAAGATTCAGTGACATTCTATAAGAGAGGTAATTATAGAGTCATGGAGATGTACAGCACGGAAACATACCCTTCAGCCCAATTTGCCCATGCTGACTAGATATCCTAAATTAATCTAGTCCCATTTGCCAGCACTTGGCCCATATCCCACCAAACCCTTCTTATTCATATATCTATCCAGATGCCTTTTAAACGTTGTAATTGTACCAGCCTCCACCACATCCGCTGGCAGCTCATTCCATACAAGTACCACCCTCTGCGTGAAAAAGTTGCCCCTACGGTGCCTTCTAAATCTTGCCCCTCTGACCTTAAACCTAATCCCTCTAGTTTTCAACTCCCCTACCCTGGGGAAAAGACTTTGGCTAGATCAGCCAGTGACATGGAGGCTCACGGCTGCCCCACAGCCTCAGGGACCTGGGTTTGATTCCAGCTTCGGGTGACTGTCTGCACGTTCTCCCTGTGTCTGCGTGGGTTTCCTCTCGGTGCTCCAGTTTCCGTGTACAGGTTAAGTGGATCGGCCATGCTAAATTGCCCATGGTGTCTGGGGATGTGTAGGGTAGATGGATTAGTCTTGAAAATGCAGGGTTACAGGGGTGGCTTGGGTCTGGTTGGGATGCTGTTCGGAGGGTCGGTGTGGACTTGATGGGCCGATTGGACTGCTTCCCTGTTGTAGGGACTCTGTGATTCTGTAACCAACTAAAATGCTGCCTTTGTAGACTCATGCAACCATGAATGTGAACAGGGTTTGGACACGGTGACAGGGTTATGATTCAAATGAGCTTTGTGCCTCTGGTCTTCACCATTCTATGAGTGTAAATGATCTGCAAGGTTATACAGAGTCATGTGTTTAAACAAGATTAGAATTGTCAGCATCATCCCCCAGTAACTGGCAACGAATGAATGATAACTTACAACAAAAGAAGGATTTATCTCACGGTCCACCACTCCTGTAATATTTAATTCGCCAGTCTTGGGATCAATCACAAACAAATTGACAGGTGGAAGATCAGCACCATGACCAGAAATACTGTAGCGGATATTTTCATTTGTTTCCAAATCTGATCTGATCTGAGGGAAGAAATTGCAAAGGCGATTTAATATTTGCAAACAGCATTTATTCTCCTACAGACAAATGACACCAACTGTTTCATTTATAATATGCAATTTTTTTCCTTCATTCATGGGGTGTGGGCATTACAGGCAGGGTCTGCATTTCTTCCTCATCTCTAATTGCCCTTGAGTGGCATTGCTAGAACCATCAGATGCATTTAAGAGTCAACCTCATTGCTGAGGGTCTGGAGTATGCCTGGAGGGACGTATGCCTGGAGGGTCTGGAGTATGTCTGGAGGGACGTATGCCAGTCCTGAAGAAGGGTTACACCGAAATGTCGACTTCTCCACCTCCTGATGCTGCCTAACTTGCTGTGTTCTTCCAGCCTCCTGCTTGTCTACTTTGGAATCCAGGATCTGCAGTTTTTTTACTCCCTAACCAAGACTGGGTAAGGATGGCAGTTTCCTGAAAGGGCATTGAATGAACTACAGAGAAACCTTTGGGCAAAAGCCCTTCATCAGGAATGTGGAGGGGAAGTGGTCAGAGAGGTAAATAGTAGGGTAGGGGGTGGGGCTGGGGGGAAGGTTGTTGGGATTACAATATGTAAGTGAAGGTGGGAGGTGATGGTGATGGGTTGGAGTAGAGGCTGAACTGGATAGGTGGGAAGGAAGATGGACAGGTCGAGAGGGTGGTGCCGAGTTGGAGGGTTGGATCTGGGATGAGGTGGGGGTAGGAGAGATGTGGAAACTGGTGAAATCGATGTTGATGCCGTGTGGTTGGAGGGTCCCAAGGGGTAAGATGAGGTGTTCTTCCTCCAGGCGGTGGGTGGCTTGGATTTGGTGGTGGAGGAGGCCCAGGACTTGCATGTCCTTGGCAGAGCGGGAGGGGGAGTTGAAGTGGTCGACCACAGGGTGGTAGGGTTGGTTGGTGCATGTGTCCCAGAGAGGTTCCCTGAAACATTTCGCAAGTTGAGGTCCTGACTCCCAAAAAGTAGAGGATCCACATCGAGAGCAACGGACACAGTAGGTGAGGTGTTTGGATGTGCAGGAAAATCTCTGCTGGATGTGAAAAGATCCTTTGGGGCCTTGGATGGAGGTGAGGAGCAAGGTGTGGATGTATTAGCTTCCAGACAACTGCCCGTGGTAGATGCAGCATCAGTAGGCATGGGGCTGGTGTGGCGCTATCAGGAGACATACGGGGATGTGGGTGCTGAAGGTCAGAGGAGCTAGTGCTTTGAAATAAACTGGGACAAAGTGCCAGAGAGCCTTAGCTGTTCTCCTAACCCACCCACATCAGCACTCACCCATCTCCCTGTCCCAATCTGCTCCTGGAATTAGTGTGTGATGTTTGGGGGGTGGGGGCGGAGGCGTGCAGTCACCTTGATGGAAATTCATTTACATTTGATACCCTCACCTCAGCACTGCACATTGCCAAGCAACCTCTTCATTTGGTTTCATGAGTGAACGAGATGAATTTTCTTGTTTATCCATTCACCGGACATGGGCTAGTATTTGATGAGGCTGGTGGCGAATGGTCTCCAATTGGTAAGGGTGTTCTTGTTGGTGTAGCAAATTCCTCAAGCGCCCAAGAAATTTATTTAATTTTTAACCATGTGTACGTGTCGTAACTGTTCCACTAATTGGCTCACAAACTCATGGAATGGGATTTGTTTCAAATTTGTTCACAGGATTGGGTGAAACTGAACTGATATTTATCACCCAGAAGCAGTTAACTGTCAACTACATTGCTGTGGGTCTGGAGTCACGTGTAGGCCAGACCATGTTAGAATGGCAGTTTCCTTCCATTAGTGAACAAGATGGTTTTTTTTTGACAATTGGCTATTGGATTCATGGTCATCATGTAGACTCTTAATTCAGGATGTTTATTGACTTCAAATTCCACCACCTGCCGTGACAGGATTTGAACACAGTTCCCCAGAACATTACCCTGGTCTGTGGATTAACAGTCCAATACCACTAGGCCATTACCCCCCTCCTAAGGGAGAAAGCTCACACATTGTGTGCCGTTCAAATTTCACCACCTGCTATGGTAAGACTCAAACCCTTGTCCCCAAAGCAATAACCTGGGTTCTGCAATTGTTATCAGTGACACCATCAGCTCCTCATAGCTTTTCTCTGACTGTTTTACCCAATGTTGTGATATCACCCAAACAGAACTGAACATCATTTTAAGCAGTTCCCAATGCATTATGTTTTGGAAATAATGGGGTCCTGATGTTAACAAGTGTGCTGGCGGGCAGTTTAGGAAAGGGTTGGAGTTGGGCCCACACTCTCACATGGCATTACTATATAAATATTGAGTGGTGAACGATTCAAAATCACTTACAATAGCAATTGGATTGTGCATGGGTGGCTCATGTTCTCTGACGGAAACTGGTGGAATGATCCATTCTCTCTTCTGGCGCTTTGAGTGGTGATGTTTCAGAAAATAGATAACAGGAGGCTTCCTGTTGGTAAACTGAAAGAGCGGTTAGAAAGCAAGTCAGGTGATCATAAAGATTCACAGTACAGGTTCACCCAGGTTAGCTCTTTAAAGGAATACGTTGCAAATCCTAATTTCTTTTTAACATTGATGTGGGCATCAGTGGCAGGGTCAGAATTTGTTACTCATCCCAAGTTGTTCTTGAAATGATTGGCTTTCACTCAATGCAAACAGCAGTTAAGAGTCAGCTTTATTGGCTGTGGGTCTGGAGTCACATGTAGGCCAGACATGGGTAAGGAAGGCAGATTTCCTTCCCTAAAGGACATCAATGAAGCAGGTGAGTTTTTGATGATGGTTTTATTTGATGAAATATTGATGGTCAACATTTCATCAGAGTTTCATGAGCTCAGATTTCAGATTTATTGATCGAGCTCCGATTACCGTCAGGCTGGGTTTGGAATCCGCATCTTCCGGACTGAAGCTCTAGGTTAATAGTCCAGTGACATTATTGTCTAGCTGTCAGCTCAAAGGTTAGTCCCAGCAAAGGGTATTGTGAGGCCAAGTGACGATGTTCCCTCAATGTCGCACTAAGTGCTGCATGTGCACTGCTGCACATTGGCCTAGGAGGATAAGAAAATTAACATCAAAACTGGCAAACGGGCCATTTAAAATCCCTGAACAATCCAGGCTGGTGTTGATCACTGTAAATCTATTTTACAATGAAATCCCCTTTGTAGATATTAAATCTCTCTAACTGTTGTAGATGAGGGGAGTGAATGCTGTTTCAGTTGGTTACCAAAATGGCAACTTAGCAGTGACCCAGTCTGCCACATGGACTGGCATGATCTAAATCTGTTGACGCCTTGAGAAATCTGTGCAGTGCAAGTCAAATTCTATCACATTATTAATGCTATGTAAACACGTCACACTGTAATTATGCTGCCCTCTAGTGGAGGCACTGTCATAATTCAGTTTTACTCCTTCTAGCTCTTCACACTGCAATGCTAAAATAAACCTTACAATCCAAAGAACATAATTTCCCCATTTCCAATTCAATCATGTTATAGTCCACAGGTCTATTTGAAATCATAAGGTTTCAGAGCCCCTGGTGAATTGAAGGAGCAGCGCTCTGAAAGCTTGTGATTTCAAATAAACCTGATTTGGAGATGCCGGTGTTGGACTGGGGTGTACAAAGTTAAAAATCACACAACACCAGGTTATAGTCCAACAGGTTTAATTGGAAGCTCTAGCTTTCGGAGCGACGCTCCTTCATCAGGTGATTCAGGTGATTGTCATCAGACAACCACCTGATGAAGGAGCGTCGCTCCGAAAGCTAGAGCTTCCAATTAAACCTGTTGGACTATAACCTGGTGTTGTGTGATTTTTAACTCAAATAAACCTGTTGGACTATACCTGATGAAGGGCTTTTGCCCGAAACGTCGATTTTACTGCTCCTCGGATGCTGCCTGAACTGCTATGCTTTTCCAGCACCACTCTAATGTAGACTGTTGGACTATAGCCTGTTGTCATCTGACTTCTGCCCTTGTCCACCCCAGTCCAACACCGGCATCTCCACATCATTCATTCGTGGAACCATAAACTCATACAGCACAGAAGAGTCTCTGATGAAGAGTCATCTCGACTCAAAACATTATCTTGCTCTCTCTCCACGGATGCTGCCTGACCCATTGTGATTTCCAGCATTTTTTTGTTTTCGGTTCAGATTCCAGCATCTGCAGTAATTTGCTCTGACAGAAGAGGCTCTTCGGCCCATTGGATTTACTCTGACCCACCTCTACTCGGAGAAGGTGAGGACTGCAGATGCTGGAGATTCATAGTCGAAGAATGTGGTGCTGGAAAAGCGCAGCAGGTCAGGCAGCATCCGAGGAGCAGAAGAGTCGACGTTTCGGGCACAAGCCCTTCTTCAGGAACGTCTGACGAAGAGTTTATGCTTGAAACATTGACTCTCCTGCTCCTCAGATGCTGCAGCCTACACTATTCCCACTTTCCAGCACAAGGCCCAGAGCTTTGACTGATGTGACATTTTGAGTGCACATCCAAGTCTGTGAGGTTTCCTGCCTCAACTGCCCACCCAGGCAGGGCATTCCAGTCCCTCACTACCCTCTGGGTGAAAAGAGTTTTCCTCAAATCCCCTCTTACTCTTCACCTTAAAATAATTCGCCTTTGATATTGACCCTTCAGCTAAGAGGAACAGCTGCTTTCTACCCACTCTGTCCACGCCTCTCATAATCTGATACACCTCGATGTATAACAGCATGAAACAGTAATAAAGCACAACAGGTAAGCAGTGACTCATCTCCGTGCAATAAGCTAAGAGCTTTCTATGTTGTCTAATTGACTGGGTGGGCCAAATTATATCAATTACGCCTCGTGACGTGATTGGAACAGGACCACCTTAATGTGAGAATAATCTCCCACGGTAAAGAATCAGAGCCATAAGACTGGTTCCAGGGATGGCACAGTTGTGTTTTGTCGCTGCATTAGACATGTTGGGACTGCTTTTCTTGGAGATGTGAAGACTGGGAACGAGATTAGATTGAGTAGCACAGTGAAGGTTCACCAGACCGATTCCTGGGATGGCAGGACTGACACATGGGGCAAATTTTGATCCACTGGGCTTGTACTGACTGGAATTTAGAAGGATGTGTAGGGCGATCTCATAGAAACATAAAATCCTGATGGGCCTGGACAGGCCAGATGCAGGAAGAATGTTCCCGATGTTGGGAAAGTCTAGAACTAGGGGCTCATGTAGTCTAAGAATAAAGGGTAAGCCATTCAGGACTGAGATGAGAAAGAGTTCCTTCACTCAGAGAGTTGTGACCCTGTGGAATTCTCTCCCACAAGAAGCTATTGAGGCCAATTCATTAGATAGATTCAAGAGGGAGCTGGGTGTGGCTCTTTTGGCTAAAGGAATCAAGGGGTATGGAGGGAAAGTGGGAATGGGACACTGCAATTACATATTCAGCTATGATCATATTGAATGATGGAGCAAATTCGAAGGGCTGAATAGCTTACTCCTGCATTTATTTTCTCTGTTTCTATGAGGTGTTCAAAATCACAGGGGCTCTAGGCAGAGTAGAGGAGGAGAAAGTTGGGCTGTCCTTGTTGGGATACTGCAGCCTTCAGGACTCAGTATCGAGTACAATAATTTTAAGGCCTGCACTCCAGCTTGCATCTGCTTACCTCAACTCCACACCTCAGGCCCTATCACAACACAGCCTGTGTCAGCACAGCCCAACCCAATCTCACTGACTCATCGTCCTCATGAATAGCTTTTCTCTTTTCCTACCTTACCATTATCCATCCGTTTGACTGCCCAACTTTCTTTGTCTCTCTCTCTCTCTCTCTCTCTATCTCTCTCTGGACTCTAGCCATTTAACTGCCTGCTCCTTTCCCCCACAGTCTCTGTCGTCAGCTTAAATACCGCCGTCTTCTGGCTGCTATCAGTTCTGAAGAAGAGTCACATTGTATTTCTCTCCACAGGTGCTGCCAGACCTGCTGAGTTTCTCTGCAATTTCTATTTCTGCATTGGACTACGAGCCCAGTGTCATTACGACCGTGTCATTACATCTATTAGAGTCACGGAGTGGTCCAGCACGGAAACAAACCCTTTGGCCCAACTCATCCAATCCGGATGTACAAAATTATTTTTTTCCATTTGCCAACACTTGGCCCATATCCCTCTAATTCCTTCCTATTCATATACTCATCCAACAGCCTTTAAATGCTGTAATTGCACCAGCCACCACCACTTCCTCTGGCAGCTCATTCCATACACTTACCACCCTCTGTGTGAAAAAGTTGCCCCTTAGGTCCTTTTTAAATCTTTCCCATCTCACACTAAGCCTCTAGTTCTGGACTCCCCCACCCCAGGGAAAAGAGCCTATCCATGCCCCTCATAATTTTATAAACCTGTATAAGGTCACCCCTCAGCCTCCGATGCTCCAGGGAAAACAGCCCCAGCCTATTCAGCCTCTCCCTACAGCTCCAACCCTTCAATCCCAGCAACATCCTTGTAAATCTTTTCCGAACCTTTTTGAGTTTCACAACATTTTTCCTATTCCGTGTTAATCACGTCAGCTCATCAAACCAGAAGAATAATCTCAACAGAGAGGCAAGCAGATTATTGCTATTGGTGAATGAAGCTCTTGAGACGTCTCCTGAGAGATTATGCTGTTTAACAGGTTGAAGAAGAGCAAAATGTCAGAACAGGAAGAGACTGGATATAGGGCAATAGTTTTCCCAGAGAACGATGAGCCTCTGGTAATACGTAACATTTTCAGTCTGACTGATACAGTGAACAGTGAAAGGATGTTTTCCTTGGCTGTATAATCTAGAATACAGGGTCAACCTGAGAAGAGAGATGAGGAACATTTTCACTCAGAGGAAGGGGAGTCTGTGGAAGGGCTGAGGATGCTTGTTCACAGATATTTTTTCACAGCAATTATATTATGGGGGAAAAGGGTGCTGAATGGCTGAGGTGTTACCAAGGAGAAAACAATTGGGAACTATAGGCTAACTCCTGGGTAGTTTAAGAAGGAAACAAGATTTGAATATATTCCTTTTCTTGGCAGACGATGAGTCCCTGCATATGAATAAATGTCAGTTCCTGCGCGAATAAATAAACTACATTGTGAGTTCAACTGATTGTCTTAAATTATCAGTGTAGTTATGGGCATGGTTTTCCCCTGCAGTATAAATTATAGTGATCGCTTGAAATTTGTCATTCGTGCATCTGTCCTAATGACAAAGCGCTTCAACGACACAGCTCCTCTTTCAGAGGTGAAGAGTACATTCTCCAAATTTCCCGAGCACTTGTGAAATCTGCAAACCTAATGATTTTGAAACTATGCCGAGTTCAGGCTGCAATGTTTTTTCTCTCCGGTCTGCGGATTTAGAAGGGAAACTAACATTATCATAAGGGATCAGTCCTCCAAGTCAGTGTAAAGGAGGAATAATCCTAACAGAAGTCTCGAAGGAAGAAAGCTGAGAGTGATGGGCCAGCGGGAGTGGGGAGGTGACTTACTAAGACCATCAGAGGTAGGCCATTTGGCCCATTGAGTCTGCTCTGCCATTCAATAGGATAGGAATGTTTACACCTTCTGACTCAGCTTTCTTGGCAATTGAATGTGTTAAATTCTACCATCAATCTCACACAAGAAGGGATTTGATTAAAAGACATTTCTTACCTTATTCAATTCATTTGTTAACTCTTTCGCTGATGGGATTAAATGGATTCTTGCCTTCCATTTCTTGTGTGTTCTTTGGTCCCTTGCGATCACTTTGAACTGATAGTTTCTATCAAGGTTGAGGGCATGAGTTGCATATAATGAGCCATTGGAATGGATCCCAAAATTTACATCATCGGTACTTAACTTAATGTGCTTTCCCAAATGGCAGCTATGAAATTTGACTGGAATGACAAAAAATAGACATGGAAGTAATGAGCAGAAGAATGAGGAGCAGGTCATATAACTCCCTCAAATATCCTACAGTATCTGACAAGATCCAGTCCATCACCTCCATTTTCCCATTCCATCCCTGCATTCCTCTATTCCCATTGTGCCTGAACATCTCTGATGTTGCCAGGATTGGATGGTTTGAGCTATAGTGAGAGGCTGAATAGGTTAGGGCTGTTTTCCCTGGAGTGACGGAGGCTGAGGGGTGACCTTATAGAGGTCTATAAGATCGTGACGGACGTGGATAGGGTGGAAGGCCAAGGTCATTTCCCCAGGATGGGGGTGCCCAAAACAAGACAGCAAAGGTTTAAGGTGAGAGGGGAAAGATGTAAAAGGGACTTAAGGACCAACACTTTCACACAGAGGGTGGTACGTGTATGGAATGAGCTGCCAGAAGAAGTGGAGGAGGCTGGTACAATTACAACATTTAAAAGGCATCTGGTATGTGAATAGGAAGGGTTTAGAGGGATATGGGCTACATGCTGGCAAATAGGACTAGATTAGATTAGATTAGATTAGATTACAGTGTGGAAACAGGCCCTTCGGCCCAACAAGTCCACACCGACCCGCCGAAGCGAAACCCACCCATACCCCTACATTTACCCCTTACCTAACACTACGGGCAATTTAGCATGGCCAATTCACCTGACCCTGCACATCTTTGGACTGTGGGAGGAAACCGGAGCACCCGGAGGAAACCCACGCAGACACGGGGAGAACGTGCAAACTCCACACAGTCAGTCGCTTGAGGCGGGAATTGAACCCGGGTCTCTGGCGCTGTGAGGCAGCAGTGCTAACCACTGTGCCACCGTGCCGCCCATTAATATAGGATATCTGGGTCAGCATGGATGAGTTGGACCAAAGGGTCTGTTTCCGTGCTGTACATCTCCATGACCCAATGACCTTTCAAGCTCCTTCTTGAATGCTCTCAATGGCTCTCTGTTCCATCTGAATTGGGGTAGTTGACTGTTGTTAGGTGGGAGTCCAATTTCAGGAGACCATTGGGCAGGCATGGTCAGGAGTCATTTCCCCTGACTCACCCCAGCTCCCAAGGTATTTCTCTATTCACCGCAAGTCCCAAGGACTTTTGTTTCTGCTACACCCAATAATCTGTGTTGAATTTCCCCCAGGATTCAATCTGAATATGCTGATATGGTGCTGATGTTACTAGACTAACAAGGAGGGTCTGAGGGGTGAGGGGGTTCAAACTCCACCACAGCTGGTGAATTTTACACTAACGTCAGGTCTGACTTCATGCAATAGTTCCAGTTTCTTGTGATCTCACGTTATAAGAAAATCGCGCAATAGCCACGCCATTTAAACTATTGGGGCTGGAATCGCATTACAGCCAATGCAAGTTCGCGTTCTACAAATAAATGGTCTAAACTCTTCAGTCGCATTAAAGCCAATTCGCGATGAAGAAACACACGTCATTAGAACTGACTGTGTATTGAATTAGTCTCAGGGATGGTAACTGTGAAAATATCATCAACTGTTATATAAACCCATTACTAACTTCCTTTTAGGGAAAATCTCCCATCCTCTGACCTACATGTTTCTTTCAAAATTTTTAATCACAGGAGGGGATTGTCACTGGCTGGGCCCAGCATTTATTACCCGTCCCTAGTTGCTCCTTGAGAAGGTGGGTGTGAGCTGCTTTCTTGAACCGCTGCAGTCCATGTGCTGTAGGTAGACCCACAATGCCCAGAAGGAGGGAATTCTAGGATTTTGACCCAGTGACAGTGAGGGAACAGCGATATATTTCCAAGTCAGGATGGGGAGTGGTTTGTAGGGGAACTTGTAGAGGGTGGTGTTCCCATGTATCTGCTGCCCTTGTCCTTCTAGATGGAAGTGGTCGTGGGTTTGGAAGATGTTGCCTGACGAACCTTGGTTTATATCGACAGTGCATCTTATAGATAGTACGCACTGCTGCTACTGAGCGTCAGTGTTGGAGGGAGTGGATGCTTGTGGATGTGGTGCCAATCAAGCGAGCTGCTTTGTCCTGGATGGTGTTGAGCTTCATCCATGTTTCATCGCACTCCTCACTTGTACCTTCTGGATGGTGGACAGGCTTTGGAGAATTTGGAGTTGTATTACTTGCCACAGAATTCCCAGCCTCTGACGTGCTCTTATAGCCACAGTATTTACTGTATATGGCTGGTCAAGTTCAGTTTCTGGTCAATAGTAATCCTCAGGGGAATGATAGTGGGAAATCAGAGATGGTAACGCCATTGGATATGAAGGGATGATGGTTAGATTCTCTTTTATTGGAAATGGTCAGTGCATGGCATTTACATTGTGCAAATGTTACTCATCCATTCAAACCCGAGTGTGGTCCAGCTCATGCTGAAGGTCTACTTTGTGCTAAAATTGTGCAACCATCAATCAGCATCCCTACTCTGTCCTTAGACCATTACTGGAGCAGCTTGGGTGCAAGACGTTAGATGGTAAAGATAGTAAATTTCTCTTGTTAAAGACACATTATAGAAATAATTTTGCAGCCTTTCAGTTGAATTTATTAATCAAGTTGCACCAGCTCCTTTGGTGGGATTCAAGATGTAGGGCCTGGGACAGGGGTTCCTACTCTAGTGGCATTGCCTCTACATCACCACATCCCCGGCTCTGTTCACTTCAATCAAATCTCCCTTCAGCCCCCTTTGTTCTCGAGCATCTCCAGCCCCTATCCTTCCTCTCCAGGAATCTCATGTCCTTCCTAAAGCGTGATGACAGGGTTTTAGACGATAATGCAAGAACGCACACCTGAGGCAGCAGATGCAATCACACGCCAAGAATACTTCCGGTCTCGGTTCTATGGCACATTGAGAGTACAGCTCCCCGTCTCTGTGTGTGTGTGTGTGTGTGTGTGTGTGTGTGTGTGTGTGTGTGTGTGTGTGTGTGTGTGTGTGTGTGTGTGTGTGTGTGTGTGTGTGTGTGTGTGTGTGTGAGTGTGTATGTGTGTGTGTGTAAGTTTGTGTGTGTGTAAGTGTATATGAGAGTGTGTATGTGTGAGTGTGTGTATGTGTGTGTGAGAGAGTGTATGTGTGAGTGTGTAAGTGTGTGTGTGTATTTATGTGTGTGTAAGTGTGTGTGTGTATGTGTGAGTGTGTGTGTGAGTGTTTATGTGTGTGTAAGTGTGTGTGTGTATGTGTGAGTGTATGTGTGAGTGTTTATGTGTGTGTAAGTGTGTGTATATGTATGTGTGTGTAAGTGTGTGTGTATGTGTGTATGCGTGTGTGTTGTGCACGTGTGTATGTGTGTAAGTTTGTGTGTGTAAGTGTGTATGTGTGTGTGTGAGGGTGTGTGTGTGTGAGAGAGTGTGTATGTGTGAGTGTGTAAGTGTGTGTGTGTAAGTGTGTGTGTGTTTTTATGTGTGTGTAAGTTTGTGTGTGTGTAAGTGTATATGAGAGTGTGTATGTGTGAGTGTGTGTATGTGTGTGTGAGAGTGTGTATGTGTGAGTGTGTAAGTGTGTGTGTGTATGTGTGTGTGTGTTTATGTGTGTGTAAGTGTGTGTGTGTATGTGTGAGTGTGTGTGTGAGTGTTTATGTGTATGGAGGTGTGTGTGTGTGTATGTGTGAGTGTATGTGTGAGTGCTTATGTGTGTGTAAGTGTGTGTATGTGTGTGTGTGTGAGTGTGTGTATGTGTGGTGTGTGTGTGTAAGTGTATGCGTGTGTGTTGTGCGTGTGTGTGTATGAGTGTGTGTGTGTAAATGTGTATGTGTGTGTGTGTTTGTGTAAGGGTGTGTGTGTGTCTGTGTGAGGGTGTGTCTGTGTGAAGGTTTGTGTGTGTCTGTGTGTGTGTAAGGGTGTGTGTGTATGTGTGAGTGTATGTGTGAGTGTTTATGTGTGTGTAAGTGTGTGTATGTGTGTGAGTGTGTGTGTGTGAGTGTGTGTATGTGTGGTGTGTGTGTGTTTATGTGTGTGTAAGTGTGTGTGTATGTGTGTATGCGTATGTGTTGTGCACGCGTGTGTGTGTATGAGTGTGTGTGTGTAAGTGTGTATGTGTGTGTGTGAGGGTGTGTGTGTGTGTTTGTGTAAGGGTGTGTGTGTCTGTGTGAGGGTGTGTCTGTGTGAAGGTGTGTGTAAGGGTGTGTGTGTGGGGGTGTGTGTGTCTGTGTGTCTGTGTATGTGTGAGGGTGTGTGTGTGTGTGTCTGAGGGTATGTGTGTGTGTCTGTGTGTGTGTAAGTGTGTGTGTAAGTGTGTGAGTGTGTGTGCGTGTGTGTTGTGCGTGTGTGTGTATGTGTGTGTGAGTGTGTGTAAGGGTGTGTGTGTCTGTGTGTATGGGTGTCAGTGTGTCTGTGTATGTGTGAGGGTGTGTGTCTGTGTGAGGGTATGTGTGTGTGTCTGTGTGAGGGTGTGTGTATGTGTGTGTGGGTGTGTCTGTGTGAGGGTGTGTGTCTGTGTGTGTGTGTGCGCATGTGTGGGTGGGGGGGGTGGGGGGTTGGGGCGGTGTTGGGTGGGGGGTTTGCTGTGGCGATTTGGCTACATATCAAGAAATGTGCGTCCTGGCTCTAAAGGAGAAAGTGAGGTCTGCAGATGCTGGAGATGCTGGAGATCAAAGTTGAAACTTTATTGCTGGAACAGCACAGCAGGTCAGGCAGCATCCTGAAGAAGGGCCTGTGCCCGAAACGTCGAATCTCCTGTTCCCTGGATGCTGCCTGACCTGCTGTGCTGTTCCAGCAATAAAGTTTCAATCCTGGCTCTAAAGGGTGACCTGTGGTTGTAAAAGGTGCAATATAAATGAAAGACGTTTCGAGTGACAATCTTGCTATCGTAGCCATGACTTACCGGTGAGAAGAGTTTGCCTTCTAAGGACCTTTGGTGAAAGCTCAACCTCAAATATCCTCTTCGAAAATCTTTTCTCACAACATTGCCCAGGCTGAGAAATCAACTGGAATGGAACGTACGAGAGATTATGTGTTATTGATAATTATTCAGTTCAAAACAACAATTCTGAAAACAACAGAGTATATTCATCACAAGGCCAACTTCTCAATGAAAATTCATAAATGTAGAGAGAAACATGGAAAGCAGGAGCAGGAGGAGGCCTTTCGGCCCTTCAACCCTGCTCTGCCATTCAATATGATCATATACACAGAGGGACACACTAACACCTACACACACACACACACACAGAGGGACATGCTAACACCCTTTAGAGCCAGGATGCACATTTCTTGATATGTAGCCAAATCGCCACAGCAAACCCCCTACCCTCCAACTCAGTCCCCTGTTCCCACTTTCTCCCCATTCCCTTCGATCCCTTCAGCACTAAGAACTGTATCTAACTCCTTCTTGAAAACATTCAATGTTTTGGCCCCAACTGCTTCCTGTGGCAGAGAATCCCACAGGCTCCCCACTCTCTGGGTGAAGACATTTCTCCTCATCTCAGTCCGAAATGGCCCACCCCATATCCTTAGACTATGACCACCACCACCCCTCCCCAGTTATGGCCTCCCTGATCATGGGAACATCATCCCTGAGTTTACCCTGTCTGGACCTGTTAAAAGTTTGTAAGTTTCTATGAGATTTCCCCTTCATTCATTTGAATCCCAGTGGCTACAATCCTAACAGATGCAACCTTACTTTATATGTTCTCCCTGCCACTCCAGGGATCAGACTGGGAAAATTTGCAGTCTGATTAATCCAATACCAGAAGGCAGTGGAGGAGAATCGTTCAGTATTCGGAAAAATGTGGGCAAACTTTTTCTTATTTTGTATCAAAAACCAATTATAATCATCTGTTACAGGCCAATTTCCTGCATCTTAAGATCCAGAATTCCCTTCTAAAACCTCTCCCTCTCCCTAGCAAGCAGTAACTCTCTCTCTCTCTCTACAGATTTCCACTGTTTCTGTTTTTTTTTTAATTCAGACTTCCAGCTTCTGCAGCATGTTCTGAGGAAGGGTCACTGGACCTGAAACGTTAAGTCTACTTTCTCTCCACAGATGCTGCTGAGCTTTTCCAGCAATTTCTGTTCTTGTTTCTGTAGCAGTGTTGGGGTTGTGGGTCTTCTCAGTCGATATGTAAAAGCGGTAAGCAAACTGTCCTCCCTAAGGCAGGTCATTAGGAAGGCAAATGTAATGTCAGTTTTTGCAATGAAGGGGGATGTTGTGTAAAAGGAAGGAGCTATAATTGGATCAAGTGTTAGTGAGGCAGAAGGTGGACCTACTCAGCACTGTCCTCATGACCTGTCCTACCTGCCTATCTTCCTTCCCACCTATCCGCTCCATCCTCCTCTGTGACCTATCACCTCCATCCCCACCCCCATTCCCCTATTGTACTCTTTGCTACCTTCCCCCCTCCTCCCCCCCATTTATCTCTCCACCCTGGAGGCACTCAGCCTCTATTCCTGATAAGGTCTTTTGCCCTAAACGTTGATTTTCCTGCTCCTTGGATGCTGCCCGACCTGCTGAGCTTTTCCAGCATCACTCTAATCTAGACTCTGGTTTCCAGCATCTGCAGTCCTCACTTTTGTCCACTGAGTACAGTGTCAGTCTCCAGGGAGATTGGCAGCAGTTCAGAGCAGGTTCACCAGAGCAAATCCTGGGGTGAAGCATCTGATCTTAGGACAAGGGTTGAGCAGGTTGGGCCTACAGTCATTGGAGTTTAGAAGATCGAGAGATGACCTTATTGAAATGTACAGTATTCTGAGGGGCATTGACAGAGTGGATGCTGAGAGGATGATCCCTCTGATAGGAGAATGTAGAATCAAAGGGGTCAATTTAAGGCTGAGGGCTCTCCGACTTAAGACAGAGATGAGTTTACCAACGGTGCCCATGCCCCACAAGAGAACAGACTCATAGAGTCCATGCCAACCATAATCCTAAACTAAGCTAGTCCCACCTGCCTGCGCTTGACCCATATCCCTTCAAACATTGCTTAACCCATTTAGTTATCTAAATGTCTTTTAAACATTGTAACTGTATCCATTACTTTTTCTACATGTGAATCACTCTCAGTGTAAAAACTAAATTGCCCTTCATGTCTTTTTATAAATCTTCATCTCCTCCCCTTAAAAATAAGTGACCTAGTCTTGAAATCCCCCAATCTAGGCAAAAGACACTTGATCTACACTCCTCATGATTTCATAAACTTTAAAGAGTGACGCTTCTTCTCTCCAACACGCAATTCTGTGAATTCTGTATTGCAGACAGCAGTGAGTATAACCAATGCTGAGCTAAACAGACTTTTGATTGACAAGAGCGCAGGCAGGAAAATGGTGCTGAGGCAAAGTCAGAGCAGCTGTGATCTTACTGACTGGTAGAACACACTCAAAGGGCTGATGGGTCTACTCCCACTCTTATTTCTGATGTTGCCACAAGGACATGGTTCCAGTACACTATGCTATCCATATTGTTTACATTGCAATTATCCGTATCATTCAAAACAATTAAACAATAGGATGCAAAGAGTTAGAAAAAGTGTTTTGAAACCAAGCGTGTTGTGATCTAGATTATACAGCCTGAAAGAATGGTGAAAGCAGACTCAATCATCATGTTCAACAGGAGGATTGGATTTCAATTAAAAAATGAAGGCTTCACAGGTTATACAAAAGGGTAAGAGAAGTGGAACAAAATTGTATGTGTGTGTGTGTGTGTCTATGAGTGTGGGCGTGTCTCTATGTGTGAATGTGTCTGTGCATTCCTGTGTGTGTCTGAGTACGTGTGCATCTGTATGAGTACATGTGCATCTATGTGTGCGTCTGTGTGTGTGTCTGTGCGCGTGTGTCAAACTGAAAATGGCACCCAATGACACAAATAACCTTCATGTTCAGGAATCTGTAATCATGTTTTTTTATGATGGAGATGGTCTCCTTGGCATTAAAATTCCCTTCCATTAAACCAATTACATGGGAAAGAACATGTCTGGAAGCACTACCTAGTTGTTAATTGAACTTGCCTGAAGCTCACTGTGCCGAAATTGCAAACAAATCATCAAAGACGACAGAAACTGTAGCTAAACAGACAACTGCATCTGTTAGTGGGTCATTTTAACAGATTATTTTATTCTTCCACGGGATGTGGGTGTTGCTGGCAAGGTCAGCATTTGTTACCAATCCCTAAATGCCCTGGCACTGAGTGGGGTGGCATGATGGCTCAGTGGTTAGCACAGCTGCCACACAGTGCCAGGGGCCCAGGTTCAATCCCATCCTCGGATGACTGTCTGTGTGGAGATTGCATGTTCTCCCCGTGTCTGCGTGGATTTCCTCCGAGTGCTCTGGTTTCCTCCCACAGTCCAAAGATGTGCAGGGTTGAAATGATCTTCTTCCCCTTTGATACAAATATTGCTCTAGCTCATAATGTGAGTCAGCTGTGTGTCTCATTTCTTCGAGTTTCCCACCCTCACTTTCCTTCCACGGTAAATGTTGCTCAGTAAGTTTTCACCCTCACTCATCCTAATGAGTGAGTGGTAATGGGGGAGGTCGGCAAGTTACTAAGGACATGTGAGTTGGGGAGGTGGAGTTGTTTAGAGCCTTGGGTCTGAGCGAAATCGTGGCTGTCCCTGATTCGATACACCCACCTTTATCCTGTAGCCTTCAATATTTTTGGGGACAGTATTTACAAGAAAGCAGCATTATTGGTAAAGGTCAAAGTCACATGACACCAGGTTATAGTGCAACAGGTTTATCTGACTTTACCTGATGAAGGGACAGTGCTCTGAAAGTTTGTGATTTCAAATAAACCTGTTGGACTATAACCTGGTGTTCTATAAGTTCTGACCTTGTCCACCCCAGTCCAACATGGGCACCTCCACATCATAGAACATAGAACAATACTGCGCAGAACAGGCCCTTCGGCCCTTAATGTTGCGCCGACCTGCGAACTATTCTAAGTTCATCCCCTACACTATCCCATCATCATCCATGTGCTTATCCAAGGATTGTTTAAATCTCCCTAATGTGGCTGAGTTAACTACATTGGCAGGTAGGGCATTCCACACCCTTACCACTCTCTGAGTAAAGAACCTGCCTCTGACATCTGTCTTAAATCTATCACCCCTCAATTTGCAGCTATGCCCCCTCCTACAAGCTGACGTCATCATCCTAGGAAAAAGACTTTCACTGTCTATCCTATCTAATCCTCTGATCATCTTGTATGTCTCTATCAAATCCCCTCTTAGCCTTCTTCTTTCCAATGAGAACAGACCCAAATCTCTCAGCCTTTCCTCATAAGAGCTTCCCTCCAGACCAGGCAACATCCTGGTAAATCTCCTCTGCACCTTTTCCAATGCTTCCACATCCTTCCTGTAGTCGGGCGACCAGAACTGTACACAATATTCCAAGTGAGGCTGCACTAGCGTTTTGTACAGTTGCAGCATGATATTGCGGCTCTGGAACTCAATCCCTCTACCAATGAAACTTAACGCACCAGATGCCTTCTTAACAGCACTATCCACCTGGGTGGCAACTTTCAGGGATCTATGTACATGGATGCCAAGATCCCTCTGCATATCCACACTACCAAGAATCTTTCCATTGATCCAGTACTCTGCCTTCCTGTTATTCTTCCCAAAGGGCATCACCTCACATTTAGCGGCATTGAACTCCATTTGCCACCTCTCAGCCCAATTCTGTAGTTTATCCAAGTCCCCTTGCAACCTGCAACATTATTCCAAACTGTCCACTACTCCACCGACTTTAGCATCATCTGCAAACTTACTGACCCATCCACCTATACCTGTGTCCAAGTCATTTATAAAAATGACAAACAGCAGTGGTCCCAAAACAGATCCTTGTGGCACACCACTAGTAACTGGACTCCAGGCTGAATATTTTCCATCAACCACCACTCGCTGCCTTCTCTCAGAAAGCCAGTTTCTAATCCAAACTGCTAAATCACCCTCAATCCCATGCCTCTGCATTTTCTCCAACAGCCTACCATGTGGAACCTTATCAAAGCTTTACTGAAGTCCATGTATACCATGTCAACTGGCCTACCCTCATCTACATGCTTAGTCACCTTCTCAAAAAACTCAATGAGGTTTGTGAGACACGTCCTGCCTTGACGAAACCATGTTGACTATCTGAAATCAAATTGTTGCTTGCTAGATGATTGTAAATCTTATCTCTTATAATCCTTTCCAAAACTTTTCCTACAACAGACGCAAGGCTCACGGGTCTATAATTACCTGGGTCATCTCTACAGCCCTTCTTGTACAAGGGCACAGCATTTGCAATCCTCCAGTCCTCTGGTACTAAACCTGTAGACAATGATGACTTAAAGATCAAAGCCAAAGGCTCCAACACCACCTTCCTAGCTTCCCAGAGTATCCTTGGATAAATCCCATCTGGCCCAGGGGAGTTGTCTACTTTCACTCCTTCTAGAATTGATAACACTTCTTTGTAACTAACCTCGATCCTTTCTAGTCTAATACCTTGTATCTCATTCTTCTCTTCTACAATATTCTCCTTTTCCTGAGTGAACACCAATGAGAAATGTTCGTTTAGCACCTCTCCGATCTCCACAGGGTCCACACTCAACTTCCCACTTCTGTCTTTGACTGGCCCTATTCCTACCCTAGTCTTCCTTTTATCCCTCACATACCTATAGAAAGCTTTAGGGTTCCCCTCTATTCTACCTGCTAAAGACTGCTCGTGTCCTCTCTTTGCTCTTCTTAACTCTCTTTTTAATTCCTTCCTAGCTGATCTGTAACTCTCCATCATCTCATCTGAACCATCTTGTCTCACCAACACATCCGCTTAACAAGAGATGCAATTTCTGTAGTAAACCACAGTTCCCTTACCTTATCACTTCCTCCCTGCCTGACAGGGTCATACCTAGCAAGGACACGCAATATCTGTTCCTTAAACCAGCTCTACATTTCCACTGTCTGCATCCCCTGCATTTTGCTACCCCATTCTATGCATCCTAATTCTTGCCTAATCGCATTATAATTGCCCTTATCCCATCGATAACTCCTGACCTGTGGCATGTACCTATCCCTTTTCATCGCTAAACTGAACGCAACTGAATTATGGTCACTCTCTCCAAAGTGCTCACCTACAACCAAATCAAACACCTGGCCTGGTTCATTACCAATCACCAGATCCAGTGTGGCCTCCTGATGAAGGGCTTTTGCCCGAAATGTCGATTCTCCTGTTCCTCGGATGCTGCCTGACCTGCTGTGCTTTTCCAGCACCATTCTAATCTAGACCCCAGTGTGGCCTCCCCTCTTGTCGGCCCTTCAACATACTTACATAGAACATAGAACATAGAAGAATACAGCGCAGTACAGGCCCTTGGGCCCTCGATGTTGCGCCGATCCAAGCCCACCTAAACTACACTAACCCACTATCCTCCATATACCTATCCAATGCCCTCTTAAATGCCCATAAAGAGGGAGAGTCCACCACTGTTACTGGCAGGGCATTCCATGAACTAACGACTCGCTGAGTGAAGAACCTACCCCTAACATCAGTCCTATATCTACCCCCACTTAATTTAAAGCTATGCCCCCTTGTAATACCCGACTCAATACGCGGGAAAAGGTTCATACTGTCGACCCTATCTAACCCCCTAATCATCTTGTACACCTCAATCAAGTCACCCCTAAACCTTCTTTTCTCTAGTGAAAACAGCCCCAAGTGCCTCAGTCTTTCCTCATACGATTTTCCTTCCATACCAGGCAACATCCTGGTAAACCTCCTCTGCACCCGTTCCAATGCCTCCACATCCTTCCTATAGTATGGCGACCAAAACTGCACACAATATTCCAGATGCGGCCGTACCAGAGTCTTATACAACTGCATCATGACCTCAGGACTCCGGAACTCAATTCCTCTACCAATAAAAGCCAGTACGCCATATGCCTTCCTCACCGCACTATTTACCTGGGTGGCAACTTTCAGAGATCTGTGTACATGGACACCAAGATCCCTCTGCTCATCCACATTACCAAGTATCCGACCATTAGCCCAGTACCCCATCTTTTTGTTATTCTTCCCAAAGTGAATCACCTCGCACTTAGCTACATTGAATTCCATCTGCCACCTTTCTGCCCAGCTCTGCAGCTTCTCTATATCCTGCTGTAACCTGCCACATGCTTCCTCACTGTCAACAACTCCTCCGACTTTCGTATCATCCGCAAACTTGCTCACCCAACCTTCTAACCCCTCTTCCAGGTCATTTATAAAAATGACAAACAGCAATGGTCCCAAAACAGATCCTTGCGGAACACCGCTAGTGACGGCACTCCATGAAGAAACTTTGCCATCAACTACTACCCTCTGTCTTCTTCCATCCAGCCAATTCCTAATCCAAACCTCCAACTCACCCTCAATGCCATATCTCCGTATTTTCTGCAGTAGCCTACCATGGGGAACCTTATCAAACGCCTTACTAAAATCCATATATACCACATCTACCGCTTTCCCCTCATCAACCTCCTTCGTCACCTTTTCAAAGAATTCAATAAGGTTTGTGAGGCACGACTTGCCCTTCACAAAACCATGCTGACTATCCTTGATCACATTATTCCTATCCAGATGTGCATAAATCCTATCCCTTACAATTCTCTCTAAGACTTTGCCCACAACAGAAGTGAGACTCACCGGCCTATAGTTACTAGGGCTATCCCTACTCCCCTTTTTGAACAAGGGAACCACATTTGCTATCCTCCAGTCTTCTGGGACTACTCCTGTAGACAAAGAGGACATAAAAATCAAGGCCAATGGCTCTGCAATCTCTTCCCTTGCTTCCCAGAGAATCCTAGGATAAATGCCATCAGGCCCAGGGGACTTATCTATTTTCACCTTTTCCAGGATTTCCAACACCTCTTCTCTACATACCTCAAAGCCATCCATTCTACTTATTTGTGACTCAGTATTCTCATCGACAACAATGCCCTGTTCCTGAGTAAATACTGAAGAAAAGTATTCATTCAGTGTCTCCCCAATCTCTTCCGCCTCCACACGCAACTTCCCCCTACTATCCTTGACTGGACCTATTCCTACCCTAGTCATTCTTTTATTCCTAACATACCTATAGAAAGCCTTAGGGTTTTCCCTAATCCTATCGACTAAGGACCTTTCATGTCCCCTCCTTGCTGCTTTTAGCTCTCTCTTCAGGTCCTTCCTGGCTACCCTATAACTCTCAATCGCCCCAATTGAACCTTCACGTCTCATCTTGAGATAGGCCGCCCTCTTCCATTTAACAAGGGATTCCAATTCCTTATTAAACCACGGCTCCCTCGCACGACCCTTTCCTTCCTGCCTGACAGGTACATAATTATCAAGGACACTCAATAGTTGCCCCTTGAACAAGTTCCACATATCATTTACACTCTTGCCTTGGAGTCTACTTTTCCAAGCCACACATCCTAAGTCATGCCTCACCGCATCATAATTTCCCTTACCCCAGCTATAATTCTTGCCCTGTAGTACACACTTATCCCTCTCCATCACGAGTGTAAAAATCACCGAATTATGGTCACTATCCCCAAAGTGCTCACCTACCTCTAATTCTAACACCTGGCCTGGTTCGTTACCCAGAACCAAATCCAGTATGGCCTCACCTCTTGTTGGCCTGTCTACATATTGTGTCAGGAAACTCTCCTGCACACATTGAACAAACACTGACCCATCTAACGAACTTGAGCTATAGCTTTCCCAATCAATATCAGGAAAGTTAAAGTCCCCCATAACAACCACCCTATTACTGTCACTCATCTCCTGAATCACCTTCCCAATCCTTTCTTCAATGATTCTAGGACTATTAGGAGGCCTGTAAAAGACTCCTAACAGGGTGACCTCACCTTTCCTATTCCTAACCTCAGCCCAAACTACCTCAGATGGCAAGTCCTCATCCATTGTCCTTTCCACCGCTGTAATACTATCTTTGACAAGCAATGCCACACCTCCCCCTCTTTTACCCCCACCTCTGACCCTACTAAAACATTTAAATCCCGGAACCTGCAACAGCCAATCCTGTCCCTGTTCTAGCCATGTCTCCGTAATAGCCACAACATCGAAGTCCCAGGTACCAACCAACGCTGCAAGTTCACCTACCTTATTTCGTATACTTCTTGCATTGAAGTATACACACTTCAAGCCACTTCCCTGTTTACAGGCACCCTCCTTGGAAATTGATGCCATGTTCCTCACCTCCCTACACTCCAGGCCCTGCACCCTGAAGCTACAATCTGGGTTCCCATGCCCCTGCCGAGTTAGTTTAAACCCCCCCCAAGAGCACTAGCAAACCTCCCCCCAAGGATACTGGTTCCCCTCAGGTTCAGGTGTAGACCATCCTGTTTATAGAGGTCCCACCGTCCCCAGAAAGAACCCCAGTTATCCAAAAACTGGAACCCCTCCCTCCTGCACCATCCCTGAAGCCACGCATTTAATTGTTCTCTCTCCCTATTCCTCGAATCTCTATCACGTGGCACGGGTAACAAACCAGAGACAACAACTCTGTTTGTTCTAACTCCGAGCTTCCAACCTAGCTCCCTGAAAGCCTGTCTAACATCCTCAGCACTCCTCCTACCTATGTCGTTGGTGCCAATGTGGACCACGACTTCGGGTTGCTCCCCCTCCCCCTCCAGGACCCGGAAAACACGATCAGAGACATCACGTACCAATGCACCTGGGAGGCAACATACCAAACGTGAGTCTCTCTCGTTCCCACAAAAACGCCTATCTGTGCCACGAACTATCGAGTCCCCAATTACTACTGCTCTGCTCTTCTTCACCCTTCCCTTCTGAGTAACGGGGACAGGCTCCGTGCCAGAGACCTGAGCCCCGTTACTTACCCCTGGTAAGTCATCCCCCCCACAAGTATCCAAAACGGTATACTTGTTCTTGAGGGGAATGGCCGCAGGAGGTCCCTGCACTGGCTGCTTCCTCCCAGTCCCCCTCACTGTAACCCATCTATCTGCCATCTTTGGAGTTACTACTTCCCTATAACTCTGATCTATGACCCCCTCTGCCTCCCGAATGATCCGAAGTTCATCCAACTCCAGCTCCAGTTCCCTAACACGGTCTTGGAGGAGCTGGAGATGGGTGCACTTCCTGCAAGGGTAATCGGCAGGGACGTCGATGGCATCCCTCACCTCATACATGTTGCAGGAGGAACATTGCACTGCCTTCACTGCCATCCCTCTAAAGCTAACTGTTTAAAAAAAAACTGTCTAAATAATAGGAAACCCTCCTGTACACATTGGACAAAAACTGATTCATCCAACGTACTAGAGTTATAGCATGTCCAGTCAATGTTGGGGAAGTTAAAGTCCCCTATAATGACTGTCATTACTGGTAAAGTCACTGGGCTAATAAATCAAAGCACCGGTCAATTCATTGAGGACAAGGGGTTTACATTCTGCCATTGCTGATTTTTATTCAACATTAAATCCGGCCTCATGATGACCACTGTCCATTCTAATAGAAATAAAACTATTTGGCATTGTGGGGATGACTCTCGCTTAGTAATCCAGAACCTCAGGCTAATGACCTGGTGGCTCAGGTCTGAATCTCACCGTAACATCAGAGCCATAAAGTCACAGGCCCTTCGGTCCAACTCGTCCATGCCAACCAGATTAATCTAGTCCCATTTGCTAACATTTGGCCCATATCCCTCCAAACCCTTCCTATTCATATACCCATCCAGATGCCTTTTAAATGCTGTAATTGTACCAGCCTCTACCACTTCCTCTGGCAGCACATACCACACATGCACCACCCTCTGCGTGAATAAACTGCCCCTTTGGCCCCTCATGATTTTATAAACCACTATAAGGTAACCCCTCGGCCTCTGACTCTCCAAGGAAAACAGCACCAGCTTGGCAGATAGTTACATTTCGATTCAATTCTTGAATTCCAAAGTGAAATTGCCAATTCTTATTAAAAAAGAACAGGAGAGGGGCTGCCCAGTCTTTGCCCGGTCCAGCTGACATGTGATGGCAGCAACGGGCTCTTGAACTCCCTCCGTAGTGACTGAGCAAGACACTCTGTTCAAAAACGATCAGGGGTGGGCAACAGATGCTAATCCAGACTCTGATGTTCATGCCCGAAGACTGAAGGTTTCTAAACAAGAGGAATGCAGACCAACTGGTCCATGGCTGCTGATTGCTGTCTCAGCTTCAACTCGGCAGCTTCACGATGAAGGTTTGGAATTCACCATCCCCTGGGTCATGGTGACAGCAGCTGCTGAACCTGCATTTACGTAGTGCCTTAAAACACCTCAAGGTACTTCATTGAACACCCCAAGGGACCTTTACCAAATGAATTGCAACGCCAATCCACACGACGCCATATTTAGAACAGTGGTCGCAAAGATTAGTTATTGAGAAGGAAATGGGAGATAAGGTGGCAAAGTTGAGGGAGGAAATTGCAGACTCGGACCACACAGCTGAAGACACAAGGTTAAATTAAATGGTCATTGGATAGACACATGGACGAAAATGGAATAGTGTAGGATAGATGGGCTTCAGACTGGTTTCACAGGTTGGTGCAACATCGAGGGCCAAAGGACCTGCACTGTGCTGTATTGTTCTATGTTCTAAATCCTAAAGCAACTTTAAATCCAGAGAAAGTAAATTCTAACTGTTGTAAAAGAAAGGTGGGGGTCGTGGTGGAGGGAGAGATGTGAGGGAAGAGCAGAGGAAGAACAATTCTGAATTCTAAGTCATTTAAAAATGCACCAACCTCAGCATTACCTCTTACCAAAGAGGGAGGGCTGTAGGTATCAGTCACAATTTGTTGTCATATTACCTCTTTAAGTAACGCTCAGATTGCTTACAACAATCGCTCATAATTTCTAATACGTTCCTTCATTTACAAAATAATTGCACACATCCACAACTAACAAACCTTTCAGCAAAATCATAAAGGCCAGTGTTAGGGTGGCACAGGGGCTCAGTGGTTAGCACTAGTGCCTCACAGCGCCAGGGATCCAGGGTCAATCCCAGCCTCGGGGGACTGTCTGTGGGGAGTTTTCCACATTCTCCCCGTGTCTGCGTGGTTTTCCTCTGGGTTTGCACCGGTTTCCTCCCACAGTCCAAAAATGTGCAGGTTAGGTGAGTTGGCAATGCTAAATTGCCCATAGGGTTAGGTGCACTAGTCAGAGGGAAATGGGTCTGGGTGGGTTACTCTTCGGAGGGTTGGTGTGGACTGGTGGGCCGAAGGGCCTGCTTCCATACTGTAAGGGAATCTAATCTAAAATTCAGTGCATTTCGTGTTATAAAGTTGCCCAGCAGAGAGATAGACCCCTCATCCATGCCAACCAGATATCCTAACTTAATCTAGTCCCACCTGCCAGCACCCGGCCCATATCCCTCTAAACCCTTCCTATTCATATACCCATCCAAATGCCCTTTACACATTGTAATTGTACCAGCCTCCACCACTTCCTCTGGTAGCTCATTCCATACATGTACCACCCTCTGCGTAATAAAGTTGCCCCTGGAGTTCCTTTTAAATCATTCCCCTCTTACCTTAAATCTATGCTTTAGAGTTCTCGACTCCCCTACCCCAGGGAAAAGACCTTGTCTATTTATCCTATCCACGCCAATGTCCTGTGCAGCTATAACATGACCTCCCAATTCCTATACTCAATACACTGACCAATCAAGGCAAGTGTGTCAAATGTCTTCTTCACCACCCTCTCGACCTGCGACTTCACTTTCATAGAACTGTGGACCTGCACCCCAAGGTCTGTTTGTTCAGTAACACTCCCCAGGACCTTACCGTTAAGTGTATAAGCCCTGCCCTGATTTGCCAAAATGCAGCACCTTACATTTATCTAAATTAAGCTCCATCTGCCACTCCTTGGCCCATCGGCCCATCTGACCACAATGCCATTGTATTCTGAGGTAACCTTCTTCCCTGTTCACTACACCTCAAATTTTGGTCTCATCTACAAACATACTATGTTCACTCCTATGTTCACGTGCAAATCATTTGTACAAATGACAAAAAGCAGTGGACCCAGCACCGATCCTTGGGGCACACCACTGGTCACAGGCCTCCAGTCGGAAAAATCCAGGTGATTTGTTCACTGTTGTGATCACTTCCAATCATTGACGTCCTGAAGTCCACAAATCTTTTAGGAGTTTAACGAACACAACACGTAAGAAACAGCTTTAAAAGGAAGCTTTAAAAGGACGAATTACTGCCGGTGAAATCTGGTGTGAAGCCAGAAGCCCATATAGAGAGATTGGAAGCAGCAGGGAGATTACTACCGCTTTCAGAGGGCAGGCTGGGGTCAGGAAGACAATTTACAGAGTGGAAACATTGGTGCTTCGCAGTAAATGAGCTCACAAATGGGATTAAATAGACAGTGACCTTTTCTGTCGAGAATTACAAAAAGCATGACTTTTAAAAAAAGTGACAGGGCAGATTTTAAACTTTGCAAAACACTTCAGTCCTATTTTCATTCAAAACTCCCCAAACTTGCAGCAAATAAAATTCTCACCGTAGCAAGCAGAAAGCAGAGAATGTTTCTTGTGGCAATCCAAGGCATATTCCTGGTCTCTCTCTCTCTCTCTCTCTCTGATGTCCACCTCCTAGATCTCACACTGTGCCTGCTCTTCCTTCAAACCCTTCGCCTTCTGAAAGAGCAAGCTCACGAGTGAGTGCAGACACAAAGAACGCTCCAGGTTTAGAAATGTATGGGGACCGCGCCCTGCCTCAGGGCAGAGGTGTTTTGGCTGCTGCTTTCTGCACAATGAGAGGGATGCAGTGAAATCTCCAGTTGAAACCGAGAGAATTCCACCCTTTGTGTTTTTCTCGTGTTGAGGCAAACACACCTGAAGTCGCCACCCTTAGAAACGGTAAAGAAAGCCCTAGCAACAGAGTGCCTTTGGCCAATACTGTACTGCCAAACACCTGACTAAACTAGAGGAAAGCACTGGGCAGTTGTTCTATTGTTGGAGCACATTCTCTTTTAACCTGTGGCCGTCACTTTGAGCAGACAGACACAACATCAACATTTCTATGACTTCAATTTTTTATCCGAGGAGCAGGAGAATCGATGTTTCGGGCATAAGCCCTTCTTCAGGAATCCTGAAGAAGGGCTTATGCCCAAAACGTCGATTCTCCTGCTCCTCGGGTGCTGCCTGGCCTGCTGCGCTTTTCCAGCACCACACTTTTCAACTCTGGTCTCCAGCATCTGCAGTCCTCACTTTCTCCTCGTTCAATTTTTTATCCTCAATTTCCCCAGAATGAAATATTAATCTCATGAGAGACTATTAATTGGGAAAGTATGAGTTTGCTTCCGGATTTTTTTATTTTTGGGTTTATTTTTATTTTTGGGTTTTTCAGTGACAGTGGGGACTCTTGCGGTGCAGTGATACTGTCCCTGCCTGTTCAAGTCCCACCTGCCTCAGAGGTGTGTCAGTACATATCCAGAAGAGCACAGCAAGCCAGGCAGCATCAGGAGGTGCAGAGGTCGATGCTTTGGGTGTAGCTCTGAGGAAGGGTTAGACCCGAAACGTCGACTGCTCCACCTCCTGATACTGCCTAACTTGCTGTGTTCTTCCAGCCTCCTGCCTGTCTACTTTGGAATCCAGCATCTGCAGTTTTCTTGTCTCTTTACATATCTGGACAGGTTGATGAGAATTGAAATATCCGTCAGTAACAGACATGTCAGAGAAGTGGAGGAGAGCTATTTGACTGGGTGGGGCATTTAGAAGGCTCACGTGATGAAACCTTTTGGCAGGAAGCCTGCGATCTCATGCCTAAAGTAAAATGAGAGGGGCCTTTTAATCTGGGAGAGGAGGTTTTGTGGGTTTTTGTTTTGCACGAGCTGCGATCTCATATCGCTCACTGTGAAAAATGAGACCTGCATCTGTCACAGGAATGCGTCACAGCCTCAGGAGTTCATAGCCCACAGAGTGCTCACCACTGCAATGCAGGGATCAGTGGGCAGCCAAAATGTGCGCACAGCAAGATCCCCCACAGCTGGGTCCAGCTGATCATTTTCTCACAGTGCTGCTGGTTGAGGTGGAATTTTAGCAACGACTCATACTCTATAAAAGTGGATCGCACATATCTTCTTTCACCTCTGGCTATCAAATACACTTGGCTCAGTCCCAGGATATCACAAGTGTGAATCGCTCTTCTGCAACAATTTTAAATAGTCTTTTTTCTGGGCGACTCTGCTACATTCGGCATTTTATGCCTGTCCCTAATTGTTCTTGAATAATCAGGGTCGACCACATTGGTGTGGGTCTGGAATCACATGTGGGCCAGACTGGGTAAGGACGGCAGATTTCCCTCCCCAAAGCACATTAGTGAATCTGATTAATGGAGAACTCTGGCAAAGAAACAGGCCATTCAGCCCAACTGGCATATGCTGGTGTTTGTATTCCACGTCATGCATCCACCCAGATGCCTTTTAAAATGTACCAGCTTACATCACATCCTCTGTCAGCTTGTTCCATGCACATCCCACCCTCTGGTGAAAATGTTGCCCCTTATGTCCCTTTTAAATCTTTCCTCTCTCACCTGAAGCCTATGCCCTCTAGTTTTGGACTCCCCTACCTTTGGAAAAAGACCTTGGCTATCCATGCCCCTCATGACTTTACAAACCTATGTAAGTCATCCCTCAGCCTCTTACACTCCACTGAAAATAAATTCCATCCTACCCTGCCTCTCCTTATACCTTAAGCCTACAGTCTTGGTAACATCCTTGCAAATCTTTTTCTACTCCATTCCAGTTTAATAACATGCTTCCTACAGCCAGGTGACCAGAACTGTATGCAGTGCTCCAAATGTGGCCTGACCAATTTCTTGTACAGCTGTAACATGACGCCCCAACTCCTGGACTCAACGCTCTCTCTGTCTGTCTGTCTCACTCTCTCTCACACACACACCCACCAATCCCCACCTCGAGAGGGCAGATAGGTCTTTGCTTTAGCTGTTTCGTCAAAACCTCTCTGACAGTGCAGCATTCCCTCAGTGTGTCAACTTGAACATTGTGTTGAGGTTTCTGCAGCTGGACTTGAAACTAGAACCCATCCCTCTTCGTTTTAAAATGTACCACATCTGTCAAGGCAGCATACCGGGAGATAACCTTTAGTGCGGAGTTTGAGCTGTCGGGTATTGCGATAACCTGAAAGGGAAAAATATGTGACTCGCTGCAACTCGTCTGCAGCCCAAGGCTTTTCCCACCTAAAAGCACTTAGTTAAATTTGCGACAAAGATTGTTTATTCACTCTTTAAAATAAGGACAAGCTTCCTTTAATCAAAATCACAATCGATTTTGTTTACTTAACCTGAAGAACTTTAGTGTAAATTGTTTTGAAATTTCTTTGGTCTCCTGTGGAATGTGGACACCGCTGGCAAGGCATTGTGGGTAGGATTCATGGTATTTTCAGCCTGTGCTCCAACTCCGAATTCCAGTGGATATTTTCTGTCAGTGAAAATCAATCAATTACTGATTTGAACCGCGCAATTGATTTTAAGAGAGGTGCTGGCCCAGTGGCGATGGTGGGATCGGACTAGGGGCAAAAAGCTCAATTAAAAGCAGCTCGCGGGGAGATGATGGCCAAGTGGTATTATCGCTGGACTGTTAATACCAGATAATACCAGAGACCCAGATAATGCTCTGGGGGACATGGGTTCAAATCCTGTCAGAGCAGATGATGGAATTTGAATTTAATAAATAACTGGAATTAAAAATAGAATCATAGGTGTTCCATAGAATCCCTACAGTGCGGAAACAGGCCCTTTGGCCCAACAAGTCTACACTGACCCTCCACATAGTAACCACCCAGACCATTCCCCTAACTCATGAACCTACCGTATACATCCCTGAACACTATGGGTAATTTAGCATAGGCATTTCACCTAACCTGCATATGTTTGGATTGTGGGAGGAAACTCACACAGACAGAGGGAGAATATGCAAACTCCACACAGATAGTTACCCAAGACTGGAATTGAACTTGGGACCCTAGCTCTATGAGGCAACAGTGCTAACCACTGAGCCACTTATCTAATGATGACTATGATTGTTGGAAAAACTCACTTGGTTCACTGATGACCTTGATGGAAGGAAGCTGCCATCCTTACCTGATCTGGCCTACATGTAACTCCAGACCCACATCAATGTGGTTGGCTCTTAACTACCCTCTAGGCAATTAAGGATGGGCAATAAATACTGCTCGTCCCATGAATGAACAAAGAGAAAAATATAAAGAAGGGTCACTGGTCCAAAAACGTTAACTCTGTTTTCTCTTCACACATGCTGCCAGAGTTTCTCCAGTAAAGGGTGGTACGGTGGCTCAGTGGTTAGCACTGGTCCGCACAGCACCAGGGACCTGGGTTCAATTCCAGCCTCAGGTGACTGTCTGTGTGGAGCTTACATGTTCTCCCTATCTCTGTGTGGGTTTCCTCCCACAAACCAAAGATGTGCAGGTCAGGTGAATTGGCCATGCTAAATTGCCCATATTGTTAGGTGCATTCGTCAGGGGTAAATAGGGTAGGGTAAGGGAATTGGGTCTGGGTGGGTTTCTCTTAAGAGGGTTGGTGTGGACTTGTTGGGCTGAAGAGCCTGTTTCCACACTTTAGGGAATCTAATCTAATTTCTGCTTTTGTTTGTGTATTAAAAGCAGGCCTGATGGTAGCCTCTGTCAGTTGTAGTAAAGTCCCATCAGCTTTACATCTTAGACAGAGGCAAGGTAGTGTGGTTAAAAATCCTGGGCTAGTAATCAAGGCTAAATCTGTGGGGATGGGGGCTTGAATCCTAGCATGGCAGATAGAGTCATAGAGTCTTAGAGATGTACAGCACAGAAACAGACCCTTCGGTCCAACCAGCCCATGCCCACCAGATATCCCAACCCAATCTAGTCCCATCTGCCAGCACACGGCCCATATCCCTCCAAACCCTTCCTATTCATATACCCATCCAAATGCCTCTTAAATGTTGCAATTGTACCAGCCTCCACCACTTCCTCTGGCAGCTCATTCCATACACGTACCACCCTTTGCATGAAAAAGTTGCCCCTTAGGTCTCTTTTATATCTTTGCCCTCCAGTTCAGGACTCCCCTATCCCAGGGAAAAGACTTTGTCTATTTATCTTATCCATGCCCCTCATAATTTTGTAAACCTCTATAAGGTCACCCCTCAGCCTCCGACGCTCCAGGGAAAACAGCCCCAGCCTGTTCAGCCTCTCCCTATAGCTCAAATCCTCCAACCCTGGCAACATCCTTGTAAATCTTTTCTGAACTCTTCCAAGTTTCACAACATCTTTCCAATAGGAAGGAGACCAGAATTGAATGCAATATTCCAACAGTGGCCTCACCAACGTCCTGTACAACCGCAACATTACCTCCCAACTCCTGTACTGAAAATGTGTTGCTGGAAAAGCGCAGCAGGTCAGGCAGCATCCTAGGAGCAGGAGAGTCGACGTTTCGGGCATGAGCCCTTCTTCAGGAAGCCCATTCCTGAAGATGGGCTCATGCCCGAAACGTCGATTCTCCTGCTCCTTGGATGCTGCCTGACCTGCTGCGCTTTTCCAGCAACACATTTTCAGCTCTGATCTCCAGCATCTGCAGTCCTCACTTTCTCCCAACTCCTGTACTCAGTTCTCTGATCAATAAAGGAAAGCATAACAAACGCCTTCTTCACTATCCTACCTGCGACTCCACTTTCAAGGAGCTATGAGCCTGCACTCCAAGGTCTCTTTGTTCAGCAACACTCCCTAGGACCTTACCATTATGTGTATAAGTCCTGTTTAGATTTGCTTTTCCAAAATGCAGCACCTCGCATTTATCTGAATTAAACTCCATCTGCCACTTCTCAGCCCATTGGTCCATCTGGTCCAGATCCTGTTGTAATCTGAGGTAACCCTCTTCGCTGTCCAATACATCTCCAATTTTGGTGTCATCTGCAAACTTACTAATTGTACCAATAGATTCAATAAAGAGAAAACTGCCTTAATAGTGACCACTGTTAATTGTGATGAAAACCCATCAGGTTCACTAATGTCCTTCAGGTAAGAAAATCTGCCAATCTTGCCCAATCAGAGACAAAAAAAATACTGCAGATTCTGGAATCCAAAGTAGACAGGCAGAAGGCTGGAAGAACACAGCAAGCCAGGCAGCTATTCCTACCCACCCTTTCCATGCCCCTCATAATATTACACTCCTCTATCAAGGTCCCCCCCACCAACCTTCTCTGCTCCAAAGAAAACAGCCCGAGATTATCCAGCCTCTCTCTATCACTGAGATGCTCCATCCCAGGCACCATCCTGGGGTATCTCCCTCTGCACCCCCTCCAGTGCAGTCACATCCTTCCTACAGTGTGGGGACCAGAACCACACACAGTACTCCAGCTGTGGCCTCACCAAAGTCCTGTACATCTCCAACATGGCCTCCCTGCTCCTATAATCTATGCCACGACTGGAGGCAAGAGTCACATTTGTCTTCTTAACTACTCTATTAACCTGTCCTGGCATCTTCAGGTATCTATGGACAAGTACCCTAAAGTCCCTCTGTCCCTCTGGGCTTCCTAGTGTCCTGCCAGTCATTGATGGCTCTCTTGTCTTGTCCCTCCTTCCAAAGAGCATCACCAACAACCAAACAGCCAATCTCCATGTCTTCTGCAAACTTATTTATCATCCCAATCCCATATTCTCATTTAAACACACACATACACAGGGCACTGACCTTCTGTCACACAATCAAACTCTGACCACTGCCCTCTGATTTCACACACAAAACCCTTACGTTGAAGGAGTGAAAACTGTGCAATTTGTCTGTTCTTAACAGCGGAAAATCAGACCCCTGCTTTTTTTTTCTAACCATTCCCCACACAATTACAATTAAAATTTAAAGTGTCAGACAGGAAGCAAGTGTGCGTTTTTAAAAAATTCTCTTGTGGGATGTGGGTGTCACTGGATGGGTCCAGTTTTTATTGCCCGTCCCGAGTTGCCCCTGGGGATGAGCTGCCTTCTTGAACCGCTGCAGTCCATGTGCTGCAGGTGGACCCACAATGCCCTGAGGGAGGGGATTCCATAGTAGAGGAAGCTTTTGAGTGGGGAAATCCTCTCTGAGAATGCAGTATGTAGGTCTGGGCTGGAATTAAAACCTGCAAGAGATGCAGGGAGAGTCGTCACCATGGTCACAACTTCCCTGTCTGACTCCACTGCCGTTAAAATGTTGGGAGCACGGAGTTCATGGAATGTTCGTGGAATCCCTACAGTATGGAAGCAGGCCATTCGGCCCAACAAGTCCGCACCAACCCTCCAAAGAGCATCACACCACCCCGCCTCCCCCCTCCATCCCTATAACCCTGCATTTCGCAAGGCAAATCCACCCTAATCTGCACATCTCTGGACACTATGGGCAATTTAGCATAGCCAATGCATCCTAACCTGCACATCTCTGGACACTATGGGCAATTTAGCATAGCCAATGCATCCTAACCTGCACATCTCTGGACACTATGGGCAATTTAGCATGACCAATGCACCCTAAACTGCACATCTCTGGACACTATGGGTAATTTAGCATGACCAATGCACCCTAATCTGCACATCTCTGGACACTATGGGCAATTAGCATGACCAATGCACCCTAACCTGCACATCTCTGGACACTATGGGTAATTTAGCATGACCAATGCACCCTAAACTGCACATCTCTGGACACTATGGGCAATTTAGCATGACCAATGCACCCTAACCTGCACATCTCTGGACACTATGGGCAATTTAGCATGACCAATGCACCCTAAACTGCACATCTCTGGACACTATGGGTAATTTAGCATGACCAATGCACCCTAATCTGCACATCTCTGGACACTATGGGCAATTTAGCATGACCAATGCACCCTAACCTGCACATCTCTGGACACTATGGGTAATTTAGCATGACCAATGCACCCTAATCTGCACATCTCTGGACACTATGGGCAATTAGCATGACCAATGCACCCTAACCTGCACATCTCTGGACACTATGGGCAATTAGCATGACCAATGCACCCTAACCTGCACATCTCTGGACACTATGGGCAATTAGCATGACCAATGCACCCTAACCTGCACATCTCTGGACACTATGGGCAATTTAGCATGGCCAATCCACCCTAACCTGCACATCTCTGGACACTATGGGCAATTAGCATGACCAATGCACCCTAACCTGCACATCTCTGGACACTATGGGCAATTAGCATGACCAATGCACCCTAACCTGCACATCTCTGGACACTATGGGCAATTTAGCATGGCCAATCCACCCTAACCTGCACATCTCTGGACACTATGGGCAATTAGCATGACCAATGCACCCTAACCCGCACATCTCTGGACACTATGGGCAATTTAGCATGACCAATGCACCCTAAACTGCACATCTCTGGACACTATGGGCAATTAGCATGACCAATGCACCCTAAACTGCACATCTCTGGACACTATGGGCAATTTAGCATGACCAATGCACCCTAAACTGCACATCTCTGGACACTATGGGCAATTAGCATGACCAATGCACCCTAAACTGCACATCTCTGGACACTATGGGCAATTTAGCATAGCCAATGCACCCTAAACTGCACATCTCTGGACACTATGGGCAATTTAGCATGACCAATGCACCCTAAACTGCACATCTCTGGACACTATGGGCAATTTAGCATGACCAATGCACCCTAACCTGCACATCTCTGGACACTATGGGCAATTTAGCATGACCAATGCACCCTAACCTGCACATCTCTGGACACTATGGGCAATTTAGCATGACCAATGCACCCTAAACTGCACATCTCTTGACACTATGGGCAATTTAGCATGACCAATGCACCCTAACCTGCACATCTCTGGACACTATGGGCAATTTAGCATGACCAATGCACCCTAAACTGCACATCTCTGCACTGTGGGAGGAAACTGGAGCACCTGAAGGAAACCCACACGGACACGGGGAGAACCTGCAAACTCCAGACAGTCGCCCAAGGGTGGGTTCACTTGTAAATATTTTAAATTAGATCTGGTTCACTTGAATCACTTAATGTGCATCACCATTGTTGATTGACGGTAGCTTAGTCACACAGAACAAAATTCATTCACATGCCTCATGGCTGACATGGATTAATGGTGACTGGGGAGGTTACAGACATTTATTCACCATGTTGTGTTTGTTGCAATCCCTGTTTACTGAAGGTTTGTGTTGGTGCCTGGTGTGCTTACCATGCTGTCAGACAGCATTGAACCAGCAACCTACTGACCCTCCTTTCCATGTGGTTCTAAAGGAGATTGAGGAGAAAGTGAGGTCTGCAGATGCTGGAGATCAAAGTTGAAACTTTATTGCTGGAACAGCACAGCAGGTCAGGCAGCATCCAGGGAACAGGAGATTCGACGTTTCGGGCACAGGCCCTTCTTCAGGAATGAAGAAGGGCCTGTGCCCGAAACGTCGAATCTCCTGTTCCCTGGATGCTGCCTGACCTGCTGTGCTGTTCCAGCAATAAAGTTTCAACTCTAAAGGAGATTGTACAAGGTCACTCTTGGACTATATCTGGTTGGAGTTAACCCATTAATATTTGCTCTGGTGCTATGATTTATGTAGCTAATTTGTACTTACTCTGGAGTCTACCCTGAGGCCTCAACATGAGACTCAGACAGGATGTAACTAGCAATTAAGCAATATGTAACAAACTAATGCTCAGCAACAGATTCACCTCTCCTGTAACTTAGCACGGATACCTTTCCGCACGTGGTCTCAGTAATTTAGACTATTACCAAGATGAAGAATTGGGGTCAGTGAATTTACTCGTGATGGTTCAGATGAACATCGTGACAAATGAGACTCTTAATCTCAGGACTGTGGATTTTTCACACAGAGGGTTGTACGCATATGGAATGAGCTGCCAGAGGAAGTGGTGGAGGCTGGTACAGTTGGCATCTGGATGGGTATATAAATAGGAAGGTTTAGAGGGATATGGACCGGGTGCTGGCAGGTGGGACTAGATTGGGTTGGGATATCTGGTCGGCATGGATGAGATGGACCAAAGGGTTTGTCACCGTGTTGTACATCTCTATGACTGTAGACTCTATAATAGATTACATTTGCCTCCACTGCTGTCTAGAGTGATGAGTTCCACACTTCTCTGGGTGAAGATCTCTCCTGAATTCCCAGTCGCTTTTATTTTTAAAATCTTTTTGGGTTTTTTTGCACAGTACACTGGCTGCGGCCAGCCGGCTCGGAGTCAGTCCTCAACGGAGGAGATTCTATCCCAGTTGGTTTTATTAGAGTCTTGATATTTTCTTTCATTTGGACTTCCTCTACGAGTAGAAGTGTTTTTATCTTAATCCTTCAGGAGCTTCATCAGGCCACCTCCTAGAATTTGCTTCAGATGCACAATTCCACAGGCCAGGACATCGCAGTAATCTGCTCCTCTGCTGTGATAGCTCAGACCTGGGCTACCCCTTCAACACCAGTAGCTCAATGCCTTGCTTCCCAAAGTTCGATCATCTATGAAGCAGCCAAACTGGGATCTCAGTAAAGTACTAATGTTGGCACCTGCCCTATCTGCTCTGACTGTACAATTTGGACACCCATGTGGGCCTTATCAGCCTTTCTATGTTTCTCATCCCACAGCAACACAACCATTGGCCCTGTAACCATAGCTACACAGGTTGTTCAACATTATTGTGAAGTTCAGTTTCGGAGTCTCTGCATATTGGCCGTGATCTTTCAGCTGAGCTGAGCCCTGGCGTGAACCTCTGTTGTTTAATCAAATGAACGTTTGCATTCCAGTGTTGCCGAATCGGTTAACCCCTGTAAAGTAGGTGCTGAGATAGCAATACATAATTTACCGGCAGCCAGTTACAGCAGCACACTGATGGGACTAACGGTGCTGTCAGTGAGTGGGTGGTCAATATTGTGAGCACTGGAGAGCTAACCAGCACCTCTTAAAGGGAAAGGGCATCGTGCCCGACCCTCCTTTTCACATCTCACTTCTCCCACATCCCGAAATCTCTTCCAGATTACAAAGTGCAGACAGTACAACCAGATATCTCTCATTTCCCATCAGCTTCCTCTCATCGCAACCAAATTCGAGAGAACTGCGGACACTGTGGATCAGAAACAAAAACAGAAGTTGTTGGAAAAGCTCAGCAGGTCTGGCAGCAGCTCTGGAGAGAAATCAGAGTTAACATTTCGGGGCCAGCGACCCTTCCTCAGAACCAACAGGTGTAACTTGCCTGAACAGTGTTTAGGAGAAAGTGAGGACTGCAGATACTGGAGATCAGAGCTGAAAAATGTGTTGCTGGAAAAGCGCAGCAGGTCAGGCAGCATCCAAGGAGCAGGAGAATCGACGTTTCGGGCATGAGCCCTTCTTCAGGAAACAGTGTTTAACCAAGAAGGGAGTCACAGTGATAATATACCACTGCTCACAGTAACCATAAAGTAATTGCAATTCACAGCATGGGAAAAGGCCCTTTGGCCCATCGAGTCCATATGGGCCACAAACAACCACCTAACTATTCTAATCCCATTTCCCATCACTTGGCCTGTAGCCTTGGTATCACAAAAGCACATCTAAATCCGTCTTCAAAGCTCTGAGGGTTTCTGCTTGTCCCACCCTCACAGGCAGTGAGTTCTAGTTTCCCACCACCCTCTGGGAGAAAAGGTTTCTTCCTCATGCCCCTCTGTAAACGTCCTGCTCTTTCCCTTAAATCTACGTCTCCTGGTCAATAATCCCTCCACCAAGGGGAAAGGTTCATCTCTGTCTACCCTATCTACCCTCTCAAATTTCGAGATCTCTCAATCATGTGCCCCTCAGTCCCCTCTGCTCTAAGAAATATGAAGTGCTTTTGCCCAAAACGTCGATTTTCCTGCTCCTCGGATGCTGCCTGACCTGCTGTGCTTTTCCAGCACCACTCTGATCTAAGAAAAACAACCCCAGTCTGTCCAATATCTCTTTATCACTGAGACTCTCCAGCCCAGGCACCATCCTGGTAAATCTCCCTCTGCACCCTCTCCCAGTGCTATTACACCCCTCCTATTATGTGGATTACAGAACTGCACACAGTACTCTCGCTATGGTCTGACCAGCACTTTCTACAGTTCCAGCGTCACTTCCTCGTTCTTAAATTCTATGCCTTGGCTAATAAAGGCAAGTGTCGTATATGCCATTTTAATCAACGTATCTACCTGTCCCACTACCTTAAGGGACCAGTGTACATGCACACCAAGGGCCTGCCTGATCCTTTGTGGAACCTACCATTCATCCTGTATTCCTTTACCTGTTTGTCCTGTCCACCTCAAACTTATCCAGATTGAATTCCATTTGACACAGGACAGCCCAGAGGATTCCTAATCAATATCGAGTTCAATAATTTTAGGGCCTGAACACCCTTCTCCCATGTCCTTACCCTAACTCCCCCACACACCAGGGATCACCCTAAACTCCAGTGGGTAGAGTCCCAACTGAATGGCAGAGCAGACTCGATGGGCCAAATGGCCTAATTCTGCTCCTATGTCTTATGAACGTATGAACCGATGAACCTGTTTATCCTTGCTCACAAGCCAATCCTCTTTTGGTCATGTTCAACTGCATAAGGAGTCATTGCAGCGTGTCATGTCTCACTGGGCTCATGAAAAGTCAAAAAGTGAGGCGCTGGAAAAGCACAGCAGGTCAGGCGGCATCTGAGGAGCAGGCGAATTGATGTTTCGGGCATAAGCCCTTCATCAGGGCTCGACTCTCCTGCTCTTCGGATACTATCTGACCTGCTGTGCTTTTCCAGCGCCTCACTTTTAGACTCTGACTCTCCAGCAGTTCTCACTTTCCCCTGGGCTAATGCAAAGGAAATTAAGCCCCACTATTTCCAGAGATATGGCGAAAATCAAAGGATTTATCAAAGTACCCAAAACTTCCCCAGTGTACTGTCCTTTTTAGACTCAGACAAGCAGAAAGCACGAACTAGGTTTCTGCAATGAGCAAGAATTACAATTTTTCCCAAACAAACAGATTCCAGCCACATGCAGATAACTATAAGGTGTCACCATATAACCTACTGGTTACACTCTAACCACCCCATATAAAACTTGCCCTACTGCACACATACGAACAGATAAGGAAAACCATTGACGTTGTAAGTAGAGGGAGGAAGAACTGGAAAGGCAGTTTTTAAACTAAATAAAGTAACAGCAGTTTAATGGATATGATCTTATAGCCATTACAGAGACACGGTTACAAGGAGATCAAAGCTGTGAACTGAATATTCAGCACAATGTGCCCTTTTGAAAGGACAGGGAGAAGGGCGGTGGGCTGGCTTTGTTTGTACGAGGTGAAATTAATATATTAACAAGAATTGATCTTGGATCAAATAATGTCGAATCTGGTGATAAGAAATAACAAGGGGAAGAAGACTCCTGGTGGGAGTTCTTGAATCCCTGTTTTGTAGGACAGAGAATAAATCAAAAGATAAGGAGAGCATTTTCTTCAAAAAAAGCCATCATGTTAATCACGGGTGATTTTAATTTTCACAAAGATTGGCAAAATATGCCCGAAGGAGGGTAGCCATGAAGGGACATTCATGCCTGTAGATGCAATATATTTGGATATCCAAAAGGATGTCTTACAATAAGATGTCATACATAAGGTTGCTTAATAAGATAAGAGGAGAAAGTGAGGACTGCAGATGCTGGAGGCCAGAGATGAAAAATGTGGTGCTGGAAAAACACAGCAGGCCAGGCAGCATCCGAGGAGCAGGAGAATCGATGTTTCAGGCATAAACCCTTCTTCAGGAATGAGGCTGGTGTGCCAAGCAGGCTGAGATAAAGGGTAGGGGGGGAGGGAATTTTGGGGAGGGGCGCTGGGAATACGATAGGTGGAAGGAGGTGAGGGTGAGGGTGATAGGCCGGAGAGGGGGTGGGGGCAGAGAGGTCGGGAAGAAGATTGCAGGTCAAGAGGGCGGTGCTGAATCCGAGGGTTGGGACGGAGATAAGGTGGGAGGAGGGGAAATGAGGAAGCTGGAGAAATCTGCATTCATCCCGTGTGGTTGGAGGGTTCCTAGGCGGAAGATGAGGTGCTCTTCCTCCAGGCGTTGTGTGGTCAGGGTCTGGCGATGGAGGAGGCTAAGGACCTGCATGTCCTTGGCGGAGTGGGAGGCAGAGTTAAAGTGTTCAGCCACGGGGCAGTTGGGTTAGTTAGTGTGGGTGTCCCAGAGGTGTTCCCTAATAAGATAAGAGCACGTGGTTTTGGAGGTAAGTCATGAACATCGATAGAAGATTAATTAACTCCTTGAAGACGGTAAGTTGGGATGAGGGACATGGTCAGTGCCACAGAAATCAGTGCTAGTGCTACAATTATTCACAATATATGCTAATGGTTTAGATGAGGAAGGTGAAAGTACTCTTGCCAATATTAGAGATGACACGAAAATTGGTGGGAGGCAAATGATGACGCAAGGAGTCTACAAAGAGATATAGTCAACTTAAGTGTGTGGGCAAAATACTTGGCAGACAGTATATAATGTGGGAAAATGTGAAGTCATGCACTTTGGCAGGAAGAGTAGAGGAACTGAATATTATTTAAATGGGGCAAGACTGCAGAAAGCTGCAGAACTGGGACTTGGGAGTCCCAGACAATATGTCGCAAAAAGCTAGCATCCAAATGTAGCAGGTAATAATGAAGGGCTTCATTCCAGAAGGGGAATGGGATATAAAGCAGGGAGATTTTGCTAAAACTATACAAGGGACTAGTCAGACCACAGCTGGAATACTATGAATAGTTTTGGTCCCTGTTTAAAGACTGGGATTGCAGTTCAGAAAACGTTGACTGGACTGATCCTGGATCTGGAAGGATTTTCTTATGAGAAGAGGTTGAGTAAGTTTGGGCCTGTACTCATTTAGAACAATGAGAGACAACCTTATTGAAGCATATAATCGACAGGGTTGATGTGGAAAGCTTGTTTGGGGCAGTCTAGGACCAGAGGGAATAATCTCAGAATGAAGGGGTCACCTATTTAAGATAGATGAGAAAACTTTTCTTCTCTCAGAAGGGAGTGAATCTGTGGAATTCTTTACCTCAGAGGGCTGTCGAGGCTGGGTCATTCAACACATTCAAGGCTGAGGCAGACAGATTTTGAATCAGGAAGAGGAATCGAGGGTTGTGGGCAAAAAGGCACGAAAGTGGAGTTGAGGATTATTAGATCAGTCATGATCTCAGAACAGTGAATGACAGTGTGATACTCTCGCAGCCCTGAACTGCAGTGTCAGCACAGAATCACTGGAGTGAAACATAAACTCACAATCTTTTGAATCAGACCTCAAGGCCATTCACTGAATCATAGCTTGTTTATTATAAGTGCTATCGATGACAATGTTTGAGCTCTCGTTGACACACCCGTGCTGTATTTGTGCAGCAATGTTACTTCAGGCAGTTGCTTTATGTAGCCTTACCCTCCCGTGATTGAGTCGAAGAATAAAGGACACAAATCCACACTGTGTAATCAGCAGCAGCAAAGGTGTGGTCCTTTCACATATCTATTCATTCATAGGGCTGTGCTGGCTGAGCCAGCATTAATTACTCAGCCCTTGCTGCCCTTCTGAAGGTGGTGGGGGGGGGGGGGGGGGGTGGGCATGCGCTTTTGTGGGTCTGCCTACAGCACATGGACTGCAGCGGTTCAAGAAGGCAGCTCACCCCCACCTTCTCAAGGAGCAACTAGGGACAGGCAATGAATACTGGGCCCAGCCAGCAACACCCACATCCCGAGTGCAGGTCATGGAGTGACGTTTGGGTTTTGATGGTGGTCAGATGGCCACAATTGGACCAGCTTTTTATTTCAGATTTTTACCGAATTCAAATTTCGCCACCTGCCATGGTTTGCCATGCAATGGCCGCAGAACGTTAGTCTGGAGTTATGGATTTCTTGATTACTCAGTTCTGAAGAAGACTCTGAATGTTATGTTTGTCTCTCTTTCTGTCGTGATGCTGCCAGACCTGCTGAGCTTCTCCAGCATTTGTTTGTGGACACTCATTCCAGTGAGTGGGGCACTACTCCACCTCATCCCCTTGACCCAGAATTGCCATCAACTGGGATCTGAACAGTAGCAGTGAGGGAACAACCCCCTAGAGGCAGGCTCTGAGGTTAAAACAGAACCTAAGGGGTTCCTTTGGAAACATAATGTTCTGAAGGTTGGATATGATCATGATAAGCTTTGACAGCAGGGCCACACTACAGGAAGACTCAGATGGGTGGGATAACATAAAGTACAGGATTTTAAAGAAGATATAAAATATAGGAGCAGGAGCAGGCCTTTCGGCCCTTCGAGCCTGCTCTGCTATTCAACATGATCATGGCTGTCCATCCAACTCAGTCCCCTGTTTTTGCTTTCCCCCCCTTTCTATTTGATCCCTTTCGCCACAAGAACTATATCTACATCTTTCCTGAAAATCTTCAAAGTTTTGAACTCAATAGTTTCTTCCAGTAGAGAATTCCACTCTCGGGGTGAAAACATTTCTCCGCAGCTGTGCCCTAAAATCCCTACCCCATATCCTTCGACTGTGAATCCTGATTTTGGACATCACAGTCACCAGGAACAGCCTACTTGTGTTTACCCTACCTAGCTCTGTTAGAAACTTTTCAAATTCTGTGAGATCTGCTCTCTAAACGCTAGTGAATATAGCGCAAACTTCATACATCAGTTCTGGGATTCCAGATGAAAGCAGCTGAAGATGGTTGGACCTTGGATACTACCCTGAGGAACCGCTGCAGAGATGTCCTGGAGCTGAGATGAATGATCTCCAACATTCACAGCCATCTTCCTATGAGTCAGGCGTGACTCCAACCAAGGGAGAACTTTCTCCCAATTCCCATCGATTCCAATTTTTCCAAGGCCCTTTGATGTCACACTCACTCGAATATGGCTTTGACATCATTCCCACCTCACCTCTGGAATTCAGTTATTTTGTCCATGTTTCAACCAACACTGTAATGAGGTCAGGAGCTGAGGAAAACAGATGTGGAGCGGATGCTTACTCTTGTGGGGCATTCTGGGACAAGAGGTGATGATCTTAGGAGAAGGGGCAGCAAATTTAAAACAGCATTGAGGAGAAACTATTTCTCCCGAAGGATTGTGAATCTGTGGAACTCGTTAAGCCCAAAGTGCAGTGGATGCTGGGACAATGAGTAAATTTAAGGAGGAGTTAGACAGATTGTAATTGGTAATGGGTTGAAGGGTAATGGGGAGAAAGTGGGAACATAGGGACGAGAAACATATCAGCCACGATCGAATGGCGGAACCGATTCGATGGGCCAAATGGCCTAGTTCTGCTCCTATATCTTATGAACATATGAAATTATGAGTGGTCGTGATGAAACTCAAACCGGGCACACTGAGTAGGAAGTTGCGAAGCAGTTAGCACTGTTGATAACATCTTCCATCACTTTACTGATTATTACAAATCCAGTTTTGACTTCATGGCACCCGTTCCACCCTTTACTGTCTTATGTTGATCGAAAACGTTTGGACTACCCTTTAGTTTAGCTGCCATTCCATTCCTTTCCTCTTCCACCATTAATCCTCTCACTTTCCGTTGAAACTGACTGACTCATTCCATATCTTTGTTATGAACCTGATATTTTTCATGCGCACCCATTTCTTCAGCTCCATTTTACCCTTGGTCTCATCTATTTTCCAAGAAGACCTGGATTCATTTATCTCCCACCTCAACCAGTCCCTTGGAAGTGTACTGGAATCCATGACTTTTATTCTCTTCGCTTAACCATTCCCGGTTTGGACCATTTCCCAATTGGCAGGTAGGCCGTCAGAGTAGGCAGCATCCTGGAGGATGGGAGTGGAGTGGGGACGGATGTTGGATGGGGACTGGTGTGTGTGGTCAGTGGGCTGGAGGATGGGGATGGATGTTGGATGGGGACCAGTGTGGGTGGTCAGTGGGCTGGAGGATGGGAGTGGAGTAGGTACGGATGTTGGATGGGGACCGGTGTGGATGGTCAGTGGGCTGGAGGATGGAGATGGATGTTGGATGGGGACCGGTGTGGGTGGTCAGTGGGCTGGAGGATGGGGATGGATGTTGGATGGGGACCAGTGTGGGTGGTCAGTGGGCTGGAGGATGGGAGTGGAGTAGGTACGGATGTTGGATGGGGACCGGTGTGGATGGTCAGTGGGCTGGAGGATGGAGATGGATGTTGGATGGGGACCAGTGTGGGTGGTCAGTGGGCTGGAGGATGGGAGTGGAGTAGGTACGGATGTTGGATGGGGACCGGTGTGGGTGGTCAGTGGGCTAGAGGATGGGAGTGGAGTGGGGACGGATGTTGGATGGGGACCGGTGTGGGTGGTCAGTGGGCTGGAGGATGGGAGTAGAGTGGGGACGGATGTTGGATGGGGACCAGTGTGGGTGGTCAGGGGCTGGAGGATGGGAGTAGAGTGGGGACGGATGTTGGATGGGGACCGGTGTGGGTGGTCAGTGGGCTGGAGGATGGGAGTAGAGTGGGGACGGATGTTGGATGGGGACCAGTGTGGGTGGTCAGGGGCTGGAGGATGGGAGTAGAGTGGTTACTGATGTTGGATGAGGACGTCAATAATATGAATAACTGAAGAGTTGGAACATAGAACATTGAACATTACAGCGCAGTACAGGCCCTTCGGCCCTCATTGTTGTGCTGACCTGTGGAACCAATCTGAAGCCCATCTAACCTACACTCTTCCATTGTCGTTCATATGCCTATCCAATGACCACTCTCTGAGTAAAGAACCTACCTCTGACATCTGTCTTATATCTATGAACCCTCAATTTAAAGCCATGTCCGCTTGTAAAAGTTCTTTCTAGCCTTTTGCCAATATTTACCTCACAAGTGTCATTACTAAAAGCAGATTACCCGGCAATGTTGGAGTGTCCCGTCTGCAAGTTTCCTTCAAAATAACTGTGATTGTATTTCAAGTGGACCTCATTGTCTGTGGGATTTCCTGAGGCTCTGAAATGTGCAATTGGAAGACGGTAAAAATTTCTGGATGTAAGAGCTGCTCCTTTTTTTGAGGTATTTTAGGTGCTGGAGGTGATTTCCTCGAATTCCAGGAGCAGCAATTACTGTTTTATATGCTGTTGCATTGTTTTGGAACTTTGAAAAAAAAAGTCAAAACAACAGCAGTTTAAAAGGGAGAGGAGCAGACAAAGGAAACACATGGTGAGGACAGTGCAGGAGAGAGAGAGAGAGAGAGAGTGAGAGAACATAGAACATAGAACATAGAACAGTACAGCACAGAACAGGCCCTTCAGCCCACGATCACTGATCCTCATGTATGCACCCTCAAATTTCTGTGACCATATGCATGTCCAGTAGTCTCTTAAATGTCCCCAATGACCTTGCTTCCACAACTGCTGCTGGCAACGTATTCCATGCTCTCACAACTCTCTGTGTAAAGAACCCGCCTCTGACATCCCCTCTATACTTTCCTCCAACCAGCTTAAAACTATGACCCCTCGTGTTAGTCATTTCTGCCCTGGGAAATTGTCTCTGGCTATCGACTCTATCTATGCCTCTCATTATCTTGTATACCTCAATTAGGTCCCCTCTCCTCCTCCTTTTCTCCAATGAAAAAAGTCTGAGCTCAGTCAACCTCTCTTCATAAGATAAGCCCTCCAGTCCAGGCAGCATCCTGGTAAACCTCCTCTGAACCTTCTCCAAAGCATCCACATATTTCCTATAATAGGGTGACCAGAACTGGACACCGTATTCCAAGTGCGGTCTAACCAAAGTTTTATAGAGCTGCAACAAGATCTCACGACTCTTAAACTCAATCCCCCTGTTAATGAAAGCCAAAACACCATATGCTTTCTGAACAACCCTGTCCACCTGGGTGGCAATTTTAAGGGATCCATGTACCTGCACACCAAGATCCCTCTGTTCCTCCACACTGCCAAGAATCCTATCCTTAATCCTGTACTCAGCTTTCAAATTCGACCTTCCAAAATGCATCACCTCGCATTTATCCAGGTTGAACTCCATCTGCCACCTCTCAGCCCATCTCTGATCCTGTCAATATCACGCTGCAGCCTACAACAGCTCTCTATATTGTCAACGACACCTCCAACCTTTGTGTCGTCTGCAAACTTGCTAACCCATCCTTCAATCCCCTCATCCAAGTCAAATTAATAAAAAAATACAAACAGTAGAGGCCCAAGGACAGAGCCCTGTGGAACACCACTCACCACTGACTTCCAGGCAGAATATTTTCCTTCTACTACCACTCGCAGTCTTATGTTGGCCAGCCAATTCTGTATCCAGACAGCTAAGTTCCCCTGTATCCCATTCCTCCTGACCTTCTGAATGAGCCTACCATGGGGAACCTTATCAAATGCCTTGCCGAAGTCCATATACACCACATCCACAGCTCGGCCCTCATCAACTTTTCTAGTCACATCCTCAAAGAACTCGATAAGGTTTGTGAGGCATGACCTGCCCCTCTCAAAGCCGTGTTGACTGCATTTAATCAAGCCATGCTCTTCCAGATGGTCATAAATCCTATCCCTCAGAATTCATTCTAACGCCTTGCAGACGACAGACGTGAGACTTACTGGTCTGTAATTGCCGGGGATTTCCCTATTTCCTTTCTTGAAGAGAGGAATTACATTTGCCTCTCTCCAGTCCTCAGGAACGACTCCAGTGGAGAGCGAGGATGCAAAGATCTTTGCAAGTGGCAAAGCAATTGCATTTCTCATTTCCCAAAGCAGCCGAGGACAAATCTGGTCCGGGCCTGGCGACTTGTCAATCTTAATATTTGACAAAATTTTCAGCACATCAGCTTCCTCTATCTCTATCCATTCCAGCATGCACACCTGCTCTTCAAAGGTTTCACTCACTACAAAGTTCGTTTCTTTCTTTGACCGTTCTCTTATTCCTCACATAAGAGAGATAGAGAAAACCTGCACAGTTACCGCCTTTGCTGTTTGAATTCATGTGTCACTGGACATCGGAGTGCATCTGGGAAAATTAACAAACAGTGAAATTCACAACTAATCTTGGAGGAATGTTGTTTTAAGTCTGTCCTAGAGAAAGGCTGCAGTAGTGAGTATAGTGGATTCTTTTTTGATTATATTTTTTACGAGATAAGTCTCTTGATTAAACTTAAAATATAAGCCATAGCTATTAATTTAACCTGTGGCAGTGTTTGTAGAGGAATAAGACGGTGTTATTTTCTGGGTCTGTAGATTGTGAAGGAACAAAAATGGCCTTTGCAGTGATATGTACTTCTTGTCAGATGTGGGAGTTTAAAGAGAGTTTAAGGGTTACTGCGGATTATATCTGCCATAAATACTGTTGGATGCGAATCTTATCAGATCGAGTGGATCAGAATATTGAGTACAGGAGTTGGGAGGTCATGTTGTGGCTGTACAGGACATTGGTTGGAATATTGCGGGCAATTCTGGTCTCCTTCTATCGGAAAGATGTTGTGAAACTTGAAAGGGTTCAGAAAAGATTGACAAGGATGTTGCCAGGGTTGGAGGATCTGAGCTACAGGGAGAGGCTGACAAGGCTGGGCTGTTTTCCCTGGACCATCGGAGGCTGAGGAGTGACCTTATAGAGGTTTATAAAATTATGAGGGGCATGGATAGGATAAATAGACAAAGTCTTTTCCCTGGGGTCGGGGAGTCCAGAACTAGAGGGCATAGGTTTAGGGTGAGAGGGGAAAGATATAAAAGAGACCTAAGGAGCAACGTTTTCACGCAGAGGGTGGTACGTGTATGGAATGAGCTGCCAGAGGATGTGGTGGAGGCTGGTAGAATTGCAACATTTAAAAGGCATCTGGATGGGTATATGAATAGGAAGGGTTTGGAGGGATATGGGCTGGTGCTGGCAGGTGGGACTAGATTGGGTTGGGATATCTGGTTTAGATTAGATTACTTACATTAGATTAGATTAGATTACTTACAGTGTGGAAACAGGCCCTTCGGCCCAACAAGTCCACACCGCCCCGCCGAAGCACAACCCACCCATACCCCTACATTTACCCCTTACCTAACACTACGGGCAATTTAGCATGGCCAATTCACCTGACCTGCACATCTTTTGGACTGTGGGAGGAAACCGGAGCACCCAGAGGAAACCCACGCCGACACGGGGAGAACGTGCAAACTCCACACAGTCAGTCGCCTGAGGCGGGAATTGAACCCGGGTCTCTGGCGCTGTGAGGCAGCAGTGCTAACCACTGTGCCACCATGCCGCCAACACGGTCAGCATGGACAGCATGGACAGATTGGACCGAAGGTCTGTTTCCGTGCTGTACATCTCTATGACTCTATGACTCTAAGTCTTCTTTTAGAAAATCATGAGGCGGACATATAAAGTGAATATCAAAGATCTTTTCCGCACGGTTGGGGAGTTCAAAACTAGATGGCATCATTTTAAGGTGAGGGGGAAAGATACAAAAGGGTCCTTTTCACCCGGAGGGGTGGTTTATTTATGGAATTGACTGTCAGAGGAAGTGATAGGTGGGACTAGTTTCGTTTCGAAAATCTGGTCAGCATTAACAAGTTGGAGCGAAGGGTCTGTCTCCGTGTGGTGCAGCTCTATGACACTATTTATTTACATCTTCCACTAATCAAGAGCTTGTATTTGCGTGGTACTGTTGACTCAACAATGAAGTCAAGAGAACTTTGCAGCAGAAAATATCAAATTACATAAGGATATATTAGAACAACGAACCAAACATATCATCAAAGAGGAAGATTTCATGGAGTAGAGAGAGAGAGGTAAAGAGGTCGACTTCCATTGCTCAGGACTTCATTAACTGATGGGGAAGTGATTATAGTGTGAAAGTCTAGTCCTGGTGTAGGGGTCTAGTCCTGGTGTGAGGGTCTAGAATTGGTATAGAGGTCAAGTCCTGGTGCGTATGTCTAGTCCTGGTGTGGGGTCTAGTCGTGGTGTGGGGTCTAGTCCTGGTGCAAAGGTCTAGTCCTGGTGTAGAAACCTAGTCCTGGTGTGAAGATCTAGTCCTGGTGTGGGGTCTAATCCTGGTGTGGGGTCTAGTCCTGGTGTAGGGTCTAGACCTGGAGGTCTCTTTTTGGCCCAACTTTCCAGTGTACCCTTATCCCAGGAGCCATTAATTGAACTGCAATGAACTTTTATAGAGTCATAGAGTCATAGTGGTATACAGCATGGAAACAGACCCTTCAGTCCAACCTGTCCATGCTGACCAGATATCCCAACCCAATCTAGTCCCACCTGCCAGCACCCGGCCCATATCCCTCCAAACCCTTCCTATTCATATACCCATCCAAATGCCTCTTAAAGCATTTTGGACTCAAGCAATGAAAATTCTTTCTCTCTAATTGTCCTATCTTAAACACCTCAAGCAAATCCTCCTTAACCCTTCCTATTCATATACCCATCGAGATACCTATTAAATGTTGTAATTGTACCAGCCTCCACCGTTTCCTCTGGCAGCTCATTCCATACATGTACCAGCCTCTGCGTGAAAACGTTACCCCTTAGGTCTCTTTTATATCTTTCCCCTCTCACCTTAAACCTATGCCCTCTAGTTCTGGACTCCCCAACCCCAGGGAAAAGACTTTGTCTATTTATCCTATCCATGCCCCTCATAATTTTATAAACCTCTATAAGGTCACCCCTCAGCCTCAGACGCTCCAGGGAAAACAGCCCAGCCTGTTCAGCCTCTCCCTGTAGCTCAAACCCTCCAACCCTGGTAACATCCTTGTAAATCTTTTCTGAACCCATTCAAGTTTCACAACATCTTTCCGATAGGAAGGAGACCAGAATTGCACACAATATCCCAACAGTGGCCTTTTTACTTTCTTCTTCTTCCCGTTATTTTAGGTGCTGTGGAATGGCGACATAAACGTTGCACTTTTTTTTGTGAAAATACACATGAAAATAAATAGCTGTTCCATTCTATAATGGGGCAATGTGGGGCGGTACCAGAATCAGAGAGGCACTGAGATCTCAGGAAGCATTCAGTCAGGAGAGACGACAGGGATTGGGATGGGGTAAGGTCACCGAGGGACCTGATGCTGGGATCCTGGAACATTAAATGTTGAGTTGCTGCTGGATGGTGAGCCCATGTGGAACACTGTGGATCACTGAATGGGTAAAGGAGACTTTGTGTGAGGTAGAAATATTTTGGGATAAGCCCAAATTTCTATCATTCCTGTGCAGCCTGTGGAGACAGTGCAGCAACATATTGCAGAGATAGAGTAGCTACCGGTGATGTTCATAAAAACAACAGGGGGTTGAAGCTGACTAATGAGCATTGCAGTCTGCTGGCCCAGGAATTTCTCACAGTCAGCACAGATAAGGTAAGAGAGAGAATAAAACACAGGGAAGCATCATGAACTGAGGCCTCCTTTGTTCTATATAGCCACTGTCAGTCATGAGTGGAGCTGTTACAGATCAGAATGAGAGATTACAGCTTGCTGCATACTCAAGTGAATGAGATCATTGGCAGAGCCGGCGAGGAAGGGGGGTGCTGCAGGGTGAGAGGTCACCATTTGCAGACTATTTGTTTTCTTTACAAAATACAGTAGCGCCTCGACATACGAATGACCCCGTTCACGAACAAATCGGTTTACGAACAGGATTGTACGTAAAATTTTGCTTCAACGTACGTACGAAATCCAAGGTACGAACAAATGGAGTGAAGCGCAGGCTTTTGTTGAGAGGCCTCGCCCTAACAAAACTGTGACCAACAGAGCAGGGAACATTTTAAATGACAATGTGATGTCCCATTTTCGGAAAATTCTGCAACAAAGAAAAAAAACAAGTTTCTCTGGATCGTTTTCTTGTGGAATCACCAACCTCCAAGAGACAAAAAAAGAGAAAAGACTCCGGAAATATCCGAACAATGGGAAAAATTGATTCAGTTCACGAACTTTTCGGTTCGCGAACTGGGTCCCGGAATGGATTAAATTTATAAGTCGAAGTGCTACTGTAATCAGATCGTTATGCTGTTGTGAATTCACTCAAAAGAAGGAAATGTGACACTCATTAACCTCTTCCTGAGCAACTTAATAGGATAATAGATAACAAACTCACTCTCAAAATGTTCCAAATCCATTCCCTCCTTACTTTAGTATCTTTTCAGGATATGTGAGCGTTGCTGGCTGCCCCAGCATTTATAGCCCCTCCCTAGTTGCCCCTTGAGAAGATAATGGTGAGTTGCCTGGTTGAACCGTTGCAGTCCATAACCAACCAGGTCGTACCCTCTACTTGTCTTCACTTATCCCCACTTCACCACCCTGCCCCCACCACCCCCTTTTTATCTGCAACTTCCCCCCTCCGCCACCACGCCCCCACAGTCCTGAAGAAGGGTTACACCTGAAACATCAACCTCTCCACCTCCTGACGCTGCCTGACTTGCTGTGTTATTCCAGCCGCCTGCCTGTCCATGTGCTGTAGGTAGACCCACAATGCGCTTAGGGAGGGCATTCCAGAATTGTGACCTCTCAACCGTGAAGGAACGGCGATATATTTCCAGTTCCTTTCGTTTGCTGTCATTTAGAAGCATAAGAGGCAACTTGATTGAAACGTGTAAGATTCTAAAGGATCCTGCGGGGTGAGGATGTTTCCTCATGTGGGAGGATCCAGAAGTGGAGGTCACTGTTGAGAAATAAACAAGTCAAGATTAGTGTGGTGCTGGAAAAGCACAGCAGGTCAGGCAGCATTGAGGAGCAGGAAAATCAATGTTTCGGGCAAACGCCCTTCATCAGGAACAGTTGTCTACTTAAGACAGAGATGAGGTGAATTTCTTCCTCACTGACTGTCATTAGTCTTTGAAATTCTTTCCCTGAAAAGATACTGCAAACAGAGTCCTCAAATGTTTCTGAGCAAGGGGTGGGTTGATTTTTGATAAGCAAGTGGGTGAAAGATTTTCAGAGTGGGGATTTAAAGCTGGATCAGCCAATATTTTATTGAATGGCAGAACATGCTCAAGGCACTGATTGCCTGTTCCTTGTTTTGTAATTTTTTTATACATTCATAGGATGTAGGAGTTGCTGCATAGGAAGCATTTATTGTCTGGAAGGGCAGTGAAGAGTCAACCAGGTTGCTGTGGGTCTGCTGTCATGTGTAGGCCAGATCAGGGGAGGAGCCAGTGTTGGACTGAGGTGGACAAAGTTAAAAATCACACAGCACCAGCTTATAGTCCAACAGGTTGATTTGGAAGCACTAGTTTTCGGAGCGCTGCTCCTTCACCAGCTGGTTGTGAACCAGGGAAGAACAGCAGATTACTGCTCCCTAAAGGACATGAGTGAATTGGATAGGCTTCCCCCCATCCCGACAATGAATTGGGTGTGTGTGTCCCGGAGGTGGTCTCTGAACCATTCCACGATTGGCGTCCTGTCTCCCCAGTGTTGGGCAGATGACATTAGGAGCAACAAATAAGCACCCACCAACATCACCGCCCTGTGTCACTTCAACTACCCCTCTCACCCGGCCAAGGATATGCAAGTCCTGGGTCTCATCCACCATGAATGGGGGAGTGGGGTGCAGTGAATGGGGGAGTGGGGAGCAGTGAATAGGGGAGTGGGGAGCAGTGAATGGGGGAGTGGGGTGCAGTGAATGGGGGAGTGGGGTGCAGTGAATAGGGAAGTGGGGTGCAGTGAATGGGGGAGTGGGATGCAGTGAATAGGGGAGTGGGGAGCAGTGAATGGGGGAGTGGGGTGCAGTGAATGGGGGAGTGGGGTGCAGTGAATAGGGGAGTGGGGAGCAGTGAATGGAGGAGTGGGGAGCAGTGAATGGGGGATTGGGGAGCAGTGAATGGAGGAGTGGGGAGCAGTGAATGGGGGAGTGGGGTGCAGTGAATGGGGGAGTGGGGTGCAGTGAATAGGGGAGTGGGGAGCAGTGAATGGGGGAGTGGGGAGCAGTGAATGGGGGATTGGGGAGCAGTGAATGGAGGAGTGGGGAGCAGTGAATGGGGGAGTGGGGTGCAGTGAATAGGGGAGTGGGGTGCAGTGAATAGGGGAGTGGGGAGCAGTGAATGGGGGAGTGGGGTGCAGTGAATGGGGGAGTGGGGTGCAGTGAATAGGGGAGTGGGGTGCAGTGAATAGGGGAGTGGGGAGCAGTGAATGGGGGAGTGGGGTGCAGTGAATGGGGGAGTGGGATGCAGTGAATAGGGAAGTGGGGTGCAGTGAATGGAGGAGTGGGGAGCAGTGAATGGGGGAGTGGGGTGCAGTGAATGGGGGAGTGGGGTGCAGTGAATAGGGGAGTGGGGAGCAGTGAATGGGGGAGTGGGGTGCAGTGAATGGGGGAGTGGGATGCAGTGAATAGGGAAGTGGGGAGCAGTGAATGGGGGAGTGGGGTGCAGTGAATGGGGGAGTGGGGAGCAGTGAATGGGGGAGTGGGGAGCAGTGAATGGGGGATTGGGGAGCAGTGAATGGGGGAGTGGGGTGCAGTGAATAGGGGATTGGGGAGCAGTGAATAGGGAAGTGGGGTGCAGTGAATAGGGGAGTGGGATGCAGTGAATGGGGGAGTGGGGAGCAGTGAATGGGGGAGTGGGGAGCAGTGAATGGGGGAGTGGGGAGCAGTGAATAGGGGAGTGGGATGCAGTGAATGGGGGAGTGGGGAGCAGTGAATGGGGGAGTGGGGAGCAGTGAATGGGGGAGTGGGGAGCAGTGAATAGGGGAGTGGGGAGCAGTGAATGGGGGAGTGGGGTGCAGTGAATAGGGGAGTGGGTAGCAGTGACTGGGGGAGTGGGGAGCAGTGAATGGGGGAATGGGTTGCAGTGAATGGGGGAGTGGGGTGCAGTGAATAGGGAAGTGGGGTGCAGTGAATAGGGGAGTGGGGAGCAGTGAATAGGGGAGTGGGGAGCAGTGACTGGGGGAGTGGGGTGCAGTGAATGGGGAGAGAAATCGGGGTGGGGTGCAGTGAATGGGGGAGTGGGGAGCAGTGAATGGGGGAGTGGGGAGCAGTGAATGGGGGAGTGGGGAGCAGTGAATGGGGGAGTGGGGTGCAGTGAATTGGGGAGTAGGGAGCAGTGAATGGGGGAGTGGGGTGCAGTGAATGGGGGAGTAGGGAGCAGTGAATGGGAAGTGGGGTGCAGTGAATGGGATAGTGGGGAGCAATGAATGCGGGAGTGGGGAGCAGTGAATGGAGACATGAATGGGGGAGTGGGGGGCAGTGAATGGGGGAGTGGGGTGTAGTGAATGGGGACATGTATGGGGGAATGGGGTGTGGTGAATGGGGAGATGAATGGGGGAATGAATTGGAGTTAAGTGAGTGGATTGGGTTGGGGAAGCAGTGATTGCGAGTGCGAGTTGAATGTGGATCACTTTTTTGTTCTTGGTCTGGTGGCATAATAGTCAGTGATAAAAACTATTCAACTTTTTGAAAATACTAGGGTGCGGTTTGTGACTAATGAACCAGTCTGGCTGGTTTTCTGACAGAGACTCTGGACCTTAGCTCTCCCTCAGGCTTATAGACTTGTTCAAGCATCAGATTTCACTACGGAACAGGGTGAGACAAATATACCGTGTGTCACTGAGTTCTGTGATGGGATACTGCTATTTGCTTAACAAAACGCAGGCTACCCTAAAGAACCAAAAACAGAAGTTGCTGGAAACGCTCAGCAGTCAAGATCAGAGAGATGCTGGAAAAGCAAAGCAGGTCAGGCAGCATCCGAGGAGCAGGAAAATCGATGTTTCGGGCTAAAGCCCTTCATCAGGTCTGGCAGCATTGTGGATGGAAATCAGAGTTAATGTTTCAGATCGAGTAACCCTTCCTCAGAACCCTAATGAACTTTCGCCTGGCATGATTTTCTCAAATGCTTTTCTTGTGAGAGAGAAATAAAAACCTCTTGCTTTATTCCTGTAGTGACTGGAACCAGAGGGAACTTGTTGACGATAAGATCTGTGATTGGGGTTATTAATCTGAGCCCATCAGGGAGCCCTGGCTAACCAATATAAACAGAGATTGGCTACAGCCAGTGTATAAATAAAATAATGTTAACAGAGGATTCAGTAACTTTTCAATTCAGGGGGCTGACTCTGAGCTGGCTGTCCACAGCCAATGTACTGTTTACATGTAAATAAAGGGTCACTTGGTGACAGGATACTGCCCTCGGTGCGGTTAAACTTCCTTAAAACACGAGAGGCTTCTTCATCTTTAAGCAGAAACTCCCTACATCTCCCTTTTGTGAAGCAAAATCAGAAATTGCTGGAAAAACTCCGCAGGTCTGGGTGTTCAGTTTTTCAGAATGGTTCCGAGGAAAGGTGACTGGACCCGAAACGTTAACTCTGCTTCCTCTCTCCACAGGTACTGCCAGACATGCTGAGTTTTTCCAGCAATTTCTATCTTTGTTTCTGATTTCCAGCGTCCGCAGTTCTTAAGGCTTTTTTTGTTTAGTGTATCGCCCCTTTCGCGGCCTAATCCCAGATTTTGTTTGACAATGCTCTTGCAAAGCTTGTGAAAGGCACTATATAGATGCAAACGGTTGTTGTAGTTCCCTTCCTTGGGTGCTGAACCCCTCTAGGCCTGGAGGAACCATTGTCAACCCTTTTTCATTCCCAGGATGTGCCTGATATTGAGAGGGAGACGGTGTATTTGTTGCTCATTCTTAATTGCTGTCTGATCCGAGTGACATAAAGTCATAGAGGTGTACAGCAGGAAAACAGACCAACTCATCCATGCTGACCAGATATCCTAAATTAATCAAATCCTATTCGTCAGCATTTGGCCCATATCCCTCGAAACTCTTCCTATTCTAGTCATGATTTGGAGATGCTGGTGTTGGACTGGGGTGTACAAAGTTAAAAATCACACAACACCAGGTTATAGTCCAACAGGTTTAATTTAACAGCTAGTGTGCTTCCAATTACACCTGTTGGACTATAACCTGGTGTTGTGTGATTTTTAACTTCCTATTCTAAGCATGGATGAGGGTCTGTTTCCATGCTGTATATCTCTATGGCTTTATTCATATACCCATCCAGATGCCTTCAAAATGCTGTAATTGTACCAGCCTCCACCACTTCCTCTGGCAGCTCATTCCATACACGCACCATCCTTTGCAAAATAAAATTGCCCCTTAGGTCCCTCTTATATCTTTCCCCTCCCACCTTAAACCCATGGACTTTTCAGAGGGCAGTTAAGAGTCAACCCCATTGCTGTGGGGCTGGAATCACATGTAGGCCAGATCAGGTACAGATGGCAGTTTCCTTCCCTGAAAGACATTAGTGAATAGGGTTTTTTTTAAACTCACAGGCAATACACTAAGTCGGTATTATCTCTGAACAACAGGGGCGTGGATATCCTGTAGCCAAAACAAATCATTAAGACACAGATCCCACTCCTACACATTCTGAAAGGCCGAGCAATGTTTACAGAGTGTGAAATTGGACCAGTCAATGTCTAAAGTTCGAGACGGTGAGTGGGGCTGACCACATAAATATCCGAATCTTCAGGTAGTCAATTACATCAACTGAGTGTAGGAGCTTTCAACTTCTGAATTTTACCTGTTAATGAACTGAATTGAATTCCAAATGCAGCAGCTCCTCTGGTGAGATTCAAACCCAGGTTTAAGGCATCAGCCCAGCCCTCCGAAGGACTTACCTACGGGATATTGCTGTGCGCCACTGACTCCCCAAACTCACCGACTCCTCAAACCCACTGTCTCCTCAAACCCACTGTCTCCCCAAACCCACTGTCTCCCCAAACCCACTGTCTCCCCAAACCCACTGTCTCCCCAAGCCCACCGTCTCCTCAAACCCACTGTCTCCTCAAACCCACTGTCTCCCCAAGCCCACCGTCTCCTCAAACCCATTGTCTCCCCAAGCCCACTGTATCCTCAAACCCACCGACTCCTCAAACCTACTGTCTCCTCAAACCCACTGTCTCCCCAAACCCACCGTCTCCTCACACCAACTGTCTCCCCAAACCCACCATCTCCCCAAACCCACAGTCTCCCCAAACCCACCGTCTCCTCAAACCCACCATCTCCCAAACCCAGTGTCTCCCCAAACCCACTGTCTCCTCAAACCCCACAGTCTCCCCAAACCCACCGTCTCCTAACACCCACTGTCTCCCCAAACCCACTGCCTCCTCAAACCCACTGTCTCCCCAAACCCACCATCTCCTCAAACCCACCGTCTCCTCAAACCCACTGTCTCCTCAAACCCACTGTCTCCCCAAACCCACCATCTCCTCAAACCCACCGACTCCTCAAACTCACCATCTCCTCAAACCCACCGTCTCCCCAAACCCACTGTCTCCTCAAACACACCGACTCCTCAAACCCACTGTCTCCTCAAATCCACCATCTCCTCAAACCCACCGACTCCTCAAACTCACCATCTCCCCAAACCCATCATCTCTCCAAACCCACTGTCTCCTCAAACCCACCGTCACCCCAAACCCACCATCTCCCCAAACCCACTGTCACCCCAAACCCACTGAATCCCCAAACCCACTGTCTCCCCAAACCCATCATCTCCCCAAACCCACTGTCTCCCCAAACCCAACGTCTCCCCAAACCCACCATCTCCCCAAACCCACTGTCTCCCCAAACCCACTGTCTCCTCAAATCCACCATCTCCTCAAACCCACCGACTCCTCAAACTCACCATCTCCTCAAACCCACTGTCTCCCCAAACCCACTGTCTCCTCAAACACATCGACTGCTCAAACCCACTGTCTCCTCAAATCCACCATCTCCTCAAACCCACCGACTCCTCAAACTCACCATCTCCTCAAACCCACTGTCTCCCCAAACCCACCATCTCCTCAAACCCACCGTCTACTCAAACTCACTGTGTCCCCAAACCCACCATCTCCCCAAACCCACAGTCTCCCCAAACCCACCGTCTCCTCAAACCCACCATCTCCCAAACCCAGTGTCTCCCCAAACCCACTGTCTCCTCAAACCCCACAGTCTCCCCAAACCCATCATCTCCCCAAACCCACTGTCTCCCCAAACTCACCGTCTCCCCAAACCCACCATCTCCCCAAACACACTGTCTCCCCAAACCCACCGTCTCTCCAAACCCACTGTCTGCCCAAACCTACCGTCTCCCCAAACCCACCGTCTCCCCAAACCCATCATCTCCCCAAACCCACTGTCTCCCCAAACCCACCGTCTCCCCAAACCCACCATCTCCCCAAACACACTGTCTCCCCAAAACCACCGTCTCTCCAAACCCACTGTCTGCCCAAACCTACCGTCTCCTCAAACCCACTGTCTCCCCAAAACCACCGTCGCCCCAAACTCACCATTTGCTCAAACGCCCTGTCTCCCCAAACCCACTGCCTCCTCAAACCCACTGTCTCCTCAAACCCATCGTCTCCCCAAACCCACTGTCTCCCAAACCCACCGTCTCCTCAAAACCATCATCTCCCCAAACCCACCGACTCCTCAAACCCACCGACTCCCCAAACCCACTGAATCCCCAAACCCACTGTCTCCCCAAACCCATCATCTCCCCAAACCCACTGTCTCCCCAAACCCAACGTCTCCCCAAACCCACCATCTCCCCAAACCCACTGTCTCCCCAAACCCACTGTCTCCCCAAACCTACCGTCTCCTCAAACCCACTGACTCCCCAAACCCACTGTCTCCTCAAACCCACTGTCTCCTCAAACCCACTGTCTCCCCAAACCCACTGTCTCCCCAAGCCCACCGTCTCCTCAAACCCACTGTCTCCTCAAACCCATTGTCTCCCCAAGCCCACTGTCTCCTCAAACCCACCGTCTCCCCAAACCCACTGTCTCCCCAAACCCACCATCTCCTCAAACCCACCGACTCCTCAAACCTACTGTCTCCTCAAACCCACTGTCTCCTCAAACCCACTGTCTCCCCAAACCCACCGTCTCCTCACACCCACTGTCTCCCCAAACCCACTGCCTCCTCAAACCCACTGTCTCCTCAAACCCACCATCTCCTCAAACCCATCGCCTCCTCAAACCCACTGTCTCCTCAAACCCACTGTCTCCTCAAACCCACCATCTCCTCAAACCCATCGCCTCCTCAAACCCACTGTCTCCCCAAACCCACTGCCTCCTCAAACCCACTGTCTCCCCAAACCCACCATCTCCTCAAACCCACCGACTCCTCAAACTCACCATCTCCTCAAACCCACCGTCTCCCCAAACCCACTGTCTCCTCAAACACACCGACTCCTCAAACCCACTGTCTCCTCAAATCCACCATCTCCTCAAACCCACCGACTCCTCAAACTCACCATCTCCTCAAACCCACTGTCTCCCCAAACCCACCATCTCCTCAAACCCACCGTCTCCTCAAACTCACTGTGTCCCCAAACCCGCTATCTCCCCAAACCCACAGTCTCCCCAAACCCACCGTCTCCTCAAACCCACCATCTCCCAAACCGAGTGTCTCCCCAAACCCACTGTCTCCTCAAACCCCACAGTCTCCCCAAACCCATCATCTCTCCAAACCCACTGTCTCCCCAAACCCACCGTCACCCCAAACCCACCATCTCCCCAAACCCACTGTCTCCCCAAACCCACTGAATCCCCAAACCCACTGTCTCCCCAAACCCATCATCTCCCCAAACCCACTGTCTCCCCAAACCCAACGTCTCCCCAAACCCACCATCTCCCCAAACCCACTGTCTCCCCAAAACCACTGTCTCTCCAAACCTACCGTCTCCTCAAACCCACTGACTCCCCAAACCCACTGTCTCCTCAAACCCACTGTCTCCTCAAACCCACTGTCTCCCCAAACCCACTGTCTCCCCAAGCCCACCGTCTCCTCAAACCCACTGTCTCCTCAAACCCATTGTCTCCCCAAGCCCACTGTCTCCTCAAACCCACCGTCTCCCCAAACCCACTGTCTCCCCAAACCCACCATCTCCTCAAACCCACCGACTCCTCAAACCTACTGTCTCCTCAAACCCACTGTCTCCTCAAACCCACTGTCTCCCCAAACCCACCGTCTCCTCACACCCACTGTCTCCCCAAACCCACTGCCTCCTCAAACCCACTGTCTCCTCAAACCCACCATCTCCTCAAACCCATCGCCTCCTCAAACCCACTGTCTCCTCAAACCCACTGTCTCCTCAAACCCACCATCTCCTCAAACCCAACGCCTCCTCAAACCCACTGTCTCCCCAAACCCACTGCCTCCTCAAACCCACTGTCTCCCCAAACCCACCATCTCCTCAAACCCACCGACTCCTCAAACTCACCATCTCCTCAAACCCACCGTCTCCCCAAACCCACTGTCTCCTCAAACACACCGACTCCTCAAACCCACTGTCTCCTCAAATCCACCATCTCCTCAAACCCACCGACTCCTCAAACTCACCATCTCCTCAAACCCACTGTCTCCCCAAACCCACCATCTCCTCAAACCCACCGTCTACTCAAACTCACTGTGTCCCCAAACCCATCATCTCCCCAAACCCACAGTCTCCCCAAACCCACCGTCTCCTCAAACCCACCATCTCCCAAACCCAGTGTCTCCCCAAACCCACTGTCTCCTCAAACCCCACTGTCTCCCCAAACCCATCATCTCCCCAAACCCACTGACTCCCCAAACCCACCGTCTCCCCAAACCCACCATCTCCCCAAACACACTGTCTCCCCAAACCCACCGTCTCTCCAAACCCACTGTCTGCCCAAACCTACCGTCTCCCCAAACCCACTGTCTCCCCAAACCCACCGTCTCCCCAAACCCACCATCTCCCCAAACACACTGTCTCCCCAAACCCACCATCTCTCCAAACCCACTGTCTGCCCAAACCTGCCGTCTCCTCAAACCCACTGTCTCCCCAAACCCACCGTCGCCCCAAACTCACCATTTGCTCAAACGCCCTGTCTCCCCAAACCCACCGTCTCCCCAAACCCACCGTCTCCTCAAACCCACTGTCTCCCCAAACCCACCGTCTCCCCAAACCCACTGTCTCCCAAACCCACGTCTCCTCAAACCCATCATCTCCCCAAACCCACCGTCTCCCCAAACCCACCGTCTCCCCAAACCCACCGTCTCCTCAAACCCACCGACTCCTCAAACCCACCGACTCCCCAAACCCACCGTCTCCCCAAACCCACTGTCTCTCCAAACTCACCGTCTCCTCAAACCAACTGTCTCCCCAAGCCCACTGTCTCCCCAAATCCACCGTCTCCTCAAACCCACCGTCTCCTCAAACCCACCGACTCCCCAAGCCCACTGTCTCCCCAAACCCACTGTCTCCTCAAACCCACCGTCTCCTCAAACCCACCGTCTCCTCAAACCCACCGACTCCCCAAACCCACTGTCTCCTCAAACCCACCATCTCCCAAACCCAGTGTCTCCCCAAACCCACTGTCTCCTCAAACCCCACAGTTTCCCCAAACCCATCATCTCCCCAAACCCACTGTCTCCCCAAACCCACCGTCTCCCCAAACCCACCATCTCCCCAAACACACTGTCTCCCCAAACCCACCGTCTCTCCAAACCCACAGTCTCCCCAAACCTACCGTCTCCTCAAACCCACTGTCTCCCCAAACTCACCGTCTCCCCAAACCCACCGTCACCTCAAACCCATCGTCTCCCCAAACCCACCGTCTCCTCAAACCCACCGTCTCCTCAAACCCACTGTTTCCCCAAACCCACTGTCTCCCAAACCCACTGTCTCCCAAACCCACCGTCTCCTCAAACCCATCGTCTCCCCAAACCCACTGTCTCCCAAACCCACCGTCTCCTCAAAACCATCATCTCCCCAAACCCACCGACTCCTCAAACCCACTGTCTCCCCAAACCCACCGTCTCCTCAAACCCACCGTCTCCCCAAACCCAGTGTCTCCCCAAACCCACCATCTCCCCAAACCCACCGTCTCCTCAAACCCACCGACTCCTCAAACCCACCGACTCCCCAAACCCACCGTCTCCCCAAACCCACTGTCTCTCCAAACTCACCGTCTCCTCAAACCAACTGTCTCCCCAAGCCCACTGTCTCCCCAAACCCGTCTCCTCAAACCCACCGACTCCCCAAACCCACCGTCTCCCCAAACCCACCGTCTCCCCAAACCAACTGTCTCCTCAAACCCACCGACTCCTCAAACTCACCGTCTCCACAAACTCACTGTCTCCTCAAACCCACCGACTCCCCAAACCCACCGTCTCCTCAAACCCACTGTCTCCCCAAACCCACCGTCTCCTCAAACCAACTGTCTCCCCAAGCCCACTGTCTCCCCAAACCCACCGTCTCCTCAAACCCACCGTCTCCTCAAACCCATCGTCTCCCCAAACCCACCGACTCCTCAAATCCACCATCTCCTCAAACCCACTGTCTCCCCAAACCCACCGTCTCCCCAAACCCACTGTCTCCTCAAACCTACTGTCTCCCCAAACCCACCGTCTCATCTGCCAACCACCAGTGTCCTTCCTTTTTCAACTTAATAAGGAGGAAGATCTGTCATGTTTAACTTTTAATTTTATTTCTTCATTGTTAACGCGATACTGAGAAGGGCTGTAATGTTTAATTCTTAACTTTATTTCTTTCTCCTTGCTCTTAAGATTTTGTACCTAGGTAACTGTACCTAAGATGGGGCCGTGTGTGATAACATTGTACACTTTTCTCTGTATGCCTGTGTTCGAGAACACGTGACAATCAAATCTCAATCTCACTGAATGCGTGTAGCTGTGATTCAGACTGAACCACCCCAATTTTTAAAGTTCATTACTGAGGTGTCACTGGCTAGTTCAGCATTTATTACCCATCCCTAATTGCCCATAGAGCTGTTTAGAGTCAATCACATTGCCAGGTAAGGAGGGCAAAATTTATCCCCCCCAAAGGGAAACAGATGGGATTTTGTTCAGCATTGGACTGGATTTTTATTACAGACTTGATTGAATTGAAACTTTGCTATCTACAGTGGTGGGACTTGAACCCATATTCCCAGAACACTGGACTGGGGGATTATAGGATCATTAGCTCAGTGATGTTACCACTATGTCGCCATCACCACTCCCTCCCAGTGAGACAGTGAGGCGTCACCCATTATAAAGCACTGCACAGTCTGCCCGAGCCGGTCCCAGGGTTTGGGATGACCTTGAGGATATAAAACCAATTCTCTGAGTGACTTGCATTTACATGGCACCTGCGGAATACTTCCTGGATGTTCTGCATTTGTTGCATTCACATAGCACCTTTTTTGTTCCTTTCCAGCCCCGTGCCCTCCCACAAGGTTGACACTGCATCGCTGTATCTAGGACTCACTTCACAGAGTACAGGTGGATCAATTCACCATCAGCACAGAGAGAGTCCACTTGGGCCATTGTGCGTGTGCCTGCCATAAAAAAGCAGGCCACACAACTTAACCTCACTTTCAGCTCATGGTCCTGCAGGTTACAGCACATCAGATGCAAATCTAGATTCCTTTTAAATCAGGATTTCTGCCTTTACCACCCCTCCCCCAACTCTCTCAAGCAGGAAGGTCAGATCTTACCATCCTCTGGGTGGGAAAGGATTCTTCATCTCCTCTCTCACCCCTCCATCAATAAACGTAAATCTGTGTACCACGGTTAACAGCAAAATGCCGCAGATATTGGAGGTCTGAAATAAAGGCAGAGAATGCTGGAGAAACTTCTGTGGAGAGAGAAAGTATACTGTCTGAAGAAGCTGCTTCAGATAAATGTGAGGTGCTGCATTTTGGGAAAGCAAATCTTAGCAGGACTTATACACTTAGTGGTAAGGTCCGAGGGAGTGTTGCTGAACAAAGAGACCTTAGAGTGCAGGTTCAGAGCTCCTTGAAAGTGGAGTCGCAGGTAGATAGAATAATGAAGAAGGCGTTTGGTATGCTTTCCTTTATTGGTCAGAGTATTGAGTACAGGGGTTGGGAGGTCATGTTGCAGCTGTACAGGACATTGGTAAGGCCACTGTTGGAATATTGCGTGCAATTCTGGTCTCCTTCCTATCGGAAAGATGTTGTGAAACTTGAAAGGGTTCAGAAAAGATTTACAAGGATGTTGCCAGGGTTGGAGGATCTGAGCTACAGGGAGAGGCTGAACAGGCTGGGGCTGTTTTCCCCGGAGCGTCAGAGGCTGAGGGGTGACCTTATTGAGGTTTACAAAATAATGAGGGGCATGGATAGGGTAAATAGACAAAGTCTTTTCCCTGGGGTGGGGGAGTCCAAAACTAGAGGGCATAGGTTTAGGGTGAGAGGGGAAAGATATAAAAGAGACCTAAGGGTCAACGTTTTCACACAGAGGGTGGTACGTGTATGGAATTAACTGCCAGAAAATGTGGTGGAGGCTGGTACAATTGCAACATTTAAGAGGCATTTGGATGGGTATTTGAATAGGAAGGGTTTGGAGGGACATGGGCCGGGTGCTGGCAGGTGGGACTAGATTGGGTTGGGATATCTGGTCGGCATGGACAGGTTGGACCGAAGGGTCTGTTTCCATGCTGTACATCTCTATGACTCTATGAGAACAGGACAGCCCAGACCGAGCTGAGCCATTCAGAGGAAGAGTCGTTGGAATTGAAACGTTAGCTCTGTTTCTCAGGGAGGCCACCCGGTTTGGAAAGAAGAACCTAGAGGGAGGTGTCTCTCCCCTCACCTTCCCGCCTGAGATCCCATCAGAGTGACCTGCAGGTCCTCAGTCATGACCCTGGAATTCCTCCTGGCCTCTGGCAAACTGAGGCTGGGCAGTAGGTGGATCTTAAATGGGGTTCTGGAGGGCTTTCATTGGAGAGAGGGTGGGTGCATCTGGGATTTCAAAGTGCAGATATTTTTGGAGTGGGCTGGAGTCTTACACCAACTCCAGCCCCCTGCCAGCAGTGATTAGACCAAACCTCATAAAACCTCACAATGTAACACTACCAGCCCAATGGTATGAGTCAATTCAAGATCTCCATGGCTTTCAGTCTCCTTCCCGCAGATCAGGTGTCCTGAACTGAACACATTTCCCCAGATAGAAGTTTCGTTCACTGGGTCTGTATTCACCGGTGTTTAGAAGGGTGAAAGTGGGATCTGATTGAAGCATATAAAACTCTAACAGGGCTGGACAGACTAGGTACAAGGAGGTTGGGGAGCCTAGACCCAGGGGACACAGTCTCAGGATATGGGGTAGACCATTTTGGACAGAGAGAGGGAAACATTTCTTCACTCAGAGGAGGGGGAGCCTGTGGGATTCTCCACCGCAGGAAGCTGGAGAGGCCAAGTCACTGAATAATATTCAAGAATTTGTTTAGATTTTAAAGGCACCAAGGGGTATAGGGAGAAAATAGGAATATGGTGTTGACTTAGAGGACCTGCCATGATCATATTGAATGGCAGAGCAGACTCATAGAGTCATAGAGTCCTACAGCACAGAAACAGACCCTTCGGTCCAATCAGTCCGTGTCAGCCATGTTCCCAAAACAAACTAGTCCCACCTGCCTGCACTTGGCCCATATCCGTCCAAACCAGGCCGAATGGCCTACTGGTTGCTATATTTCTAATCAGTGTTCCTGTCACATGAAGCATCTCCTCCTCATTTCCTGGAATCCAAGCCCATGTCTCCTGGCATGGACGTCCCAATCCTTTAACTGGCTCCTGGTCAAGCTGCCTTCCACAGCACAGAGCTACCATATCCTGTATGACTAACAAAGGTATTCAAAGGTTTCTCAAAGAAACACCTTCTTAACGTGGCCCAGGGCTTGCAGTCAGTTCATGACTGTGTGTCCAAGAGGTCGATGGTCAGTTCCTGTAATCTCCAAGTCAATCTGTGGGCTTTGGAAATGCCAAAGGCCTGCCCCAGTTTTCCCACTGCCTTCCTCTGTCTCTTTGTCACATCAGGACCCTCCCACATGCCTCAATCTACCTGTGTGCTGAAGATCAGTCACACAATCACAGGAAAGGATGTCCATGTCCAAGGTAATGTGGTCACCAGTAACCTGGCATTTATATAGCACCCTCAGTGTATAAACATTTCAGCGTCGAGAGTGTGGTGCTGGAAAAGCACAGCAGGTCAGGCATAAGCCCTTCATCAGGAATGAGGCCTGATGAAGGGCTTTCACCTGAAACGTTGACTCGCCTGCTCCTCGGATGCTGCCTGACCTGCCGTGCTTTTCCAGCACCACACTCTCGACTCTGATCTCCAGCATCTGCAGTCCTCACTTTCTCCATAGTAGACTTTTCAGGCTACTTCACAGGAGGTTGTCGAACAAGATTCAAAGCTGACCAATGTCCAAGGCTTGCTGACCAAAGGGTCGGTCAAAAAGTGATTGACTTTAAGGCGCGTCCTTTAGGAGAAGTGTGAGAGAATGTGAGAGTGATGGTTTGATGAGAGAGGTAGGATAAATACAGGTAGAGAGAGGGATTAAGAGGAGGGGAGAAAGTCATCTAATTCTACCTACATTAAATTTTACATCTTTTTAATTTGTGGTGAGACTAATATGACTCATTTTTTAAAATTCAAACTGTTTTAAAACAAATGGCTCATAACCCATCCAGAATTGTCAGAACCTGCACCGATTTCAGTAACTACATTAGTCAGAGTTGGCCCTGCATGCACCAAGCAGGATAAAGGAGGTATTCTTTGAGGCAATGTTATACATGATTGATGATTTTGTGAAAATGTGCTCTTTTCACTCTTTGAGTAGTTTTGTTGGAAATCCTGTTGCTTCAACTAATATGTAACTTGCATTGATGATCCTTCAGAACAGTTGCCAAACACAATAGCCCTTAGCTAGTCACACCTAAATGTGGGGTAAGAATCTACATGCTACAACTCCTTATTTTTTAAATCAAGATTGCCAGACCTTTTCTTAAGACTATATATAGAAATATAGTTTTTCCTCTTTTGCCCTGGGCTCCAAAGCTATCGACTATTGAATTGTCACCTTTGGAGACTTGAAACACCAGCTGGGCCGAGTCCAGAGCAGGGCAGAAGGAGTGCTGCGCAATTGGACTTTTAGGTGAGACGTTCAGTCAAGACCCGGTATTCTGAAAGATCCCACAGTATGATTCTGAAGAAGAGCAAGAGAATTCTCCTTGACGGATGGAATCAATATTTATACCTCAACCAGCATCGTAAAAAGAAGTACTTATCAGGTCATTTCCACATTCCTGCTGTGGGCTCCAATCTGAGTGTAAATTCAGGCCAGCTGTAATGATAATGTTATTGGACTTGAGTATTGGTGAAACAAGACACAATTTGTCAAAAGTTTTCATCTTGCATTCGTCAGGACATTTTAAGAATACAATTTCAAGGTAAAACTAACTGCATAAGTGGAGAGAGTGCTGATTGGTTGGCATGTGGACTCTGATTGGTGGAGGCGATACCACGGAGGACGCACCTGTTAATGTTAATTGACAGTTAACAGCAACGCCTTATTTTAAGCCCATTTGATTGACTCTGATTGGTCAGGACATTGAGAAATGAACTAGTGCTTGTCTGTCACCTGTCTTGTTCTGTTGAAATAGGTATCGTGTATGTGCATGTCCTTTCTGTCTGCAATAAATACAGCCCTGTCTATTAAAATATGTAACTTCCAATGTATATGTGTGAGACACTGTAAGCCCAACTGACAATCCTACAATGGTCAGTGTTATTCCTTTAACAATCCACGATATACACAGTGAGAGGCAACTCCTGTACAGCAGAACATGAGGTGGTGCATAAACTGTGCTTTAAAAATGGCACTGCCACTTGCAATCTCGGAAATGATGGGTGAAATAACTCCACAGGGGCCAGTATCCCATTACAAGTCATCCTTTATTTACACATGAACAGTCCTTGCCTTTAGTATTGCCCCTTCAGAACTAGCTCTCAGAGTGAACAGAATCTCTGACACTCATACAGTCATGGAGATGTACAGCACAGAAACAGACCCTCTGATCTAACACGTCCATGCCAACCAGATATCCTAAATTAATCTAGTCCCATTTGCCAGCATTTGACCCAATTCCCCTAAACCCTTCCTATTCATATACCCATCCAGATGCCTTATAAATGCTGCTCAACACTATTATCCCCTTGAGACTGCTTACTAAACTTAGTGATCTCAGACTAAGCCCCACTCTCTGCAACTGGATTCTCAGTTTCCTGACCCACAGGCCACAATCAGAGAAGATTGAGGACAATATTTCATCCTCACTAATACTCATCACTGGAGACCCCCCCACCCCCCAGGGGTGCATACTCAGCCCCCTACTGTACTCACTGTATCCCCATGACTGCATTGCCAAGTACCTGACTAATGCCATTTACAAGTTCACTGATGACACCACCATAGTCAGTCGAATCTTAGATGGCAACGAAACAGATTACAGACGGGAGGTGGAAGACCTGGAAAAATGATGCACTGAGAACAACCTAGCTCTCAATGCCGGCAAAACCCAGGAACTCATTATTGACTTTCAGCAGGATGTTACTCATGTCTCCTTACACATTAACAGCACAGAGGTGGAATGAGTGGAGAGTGTCAAGCTCTTAGGAGTGGTCATCCACAATAAGTTTTCTTGGACTCTTCATGTGGATGCACTGGTTACAAAGGCCAAACAACGTCTCTTCTTTCCCAGGCAGCTGAGGAAATTTGGCATGACGGTGAATACCCTCGCCAACTTTTATACTGTACCATTCAAGATTGGAGATGGTTACAGAGAGTGGTGAACTTGAACCATCACAAAAGCCAACCTCCCATCTATAGAATCCATCTACCAGGCCCGCTGTCAAGAGAAGGCCTCCAGCATTCTCAAAGATCCATCCCACCCTGGCAATGATTTTCTACACGGTGGCTCAGTGGTTAGCACTGCTGCCTCACAGCACTAGTGTCCCAGGTTCAATTCCAGCCTCAGGTGACTGACTGTGTGGAGTTTGCACATTCTCCCCGTGTCTGTGTGGGTTTCCTTCGGGTGGTCCGGTTTCCTCCCACAGTCTAAAGATGTGACGGTCAGGTGAATTGGCCATAGTGTTAGGAGCATTAGTGAGAGGGAAATAGGTCTGGGTGGGCTACTCTTCGGGGGGTTGGTGTGGACTGGTTGGGTCGAAGGGCCTGTTTCCACACTGGAGGGAATCTAATCTAATCATATATATTTGCCTGTGCCTGTGTTTTTGTCTTTGCTGCTGTTTACCTATTATTTACTTATCTCTGTTACTTAACTCTGTGATCTGCCTGTATTGCTCGCACGACAAAGCTTTTCATTGTGCCTCAGTACACATGACAATAAATTCAATTCAATTCAGTTAAATTGTACCAGCCTCCACCACTTCCTCTGGTAGCTCATTCCATACCCGTACCACTCTGTGTGAAAAAGCTGCCCCTTAGGTCCCTTTTAAATTTTTCTCCTCTCACCTTAAACCTATGCCCCTTCATTCTGGACTCACCCATTCCCATAGAAAAAAAAACCTTTGCCTATTTACCCTATCCATGCCCCTCATGATTTCATAAACCTGTATAAGGTCACCCCTCAGCCCCAATCAGGGAACTCATATTCTATGAGGTCCAGCTGGCTGACCCCATTAACCTCATTACAATGGGTACCTCTGCCTTGGTGAGATAGGGCAAATGGGGTGCCACAGAAGCAGTCAGATGACTTTCAGAAAACAACGTGAGAAATCTCACTGGAGAGTTTTGAGAAAGCCTTCACGAAGCTGACCAAAATTGACTCTTCGCCAGTTTCTGGTAAAAGTCAGCCCATCGTTTTCATGAAAGCATGTGACATCAGTTAAGAACTGAGCAGGGTTACCTGTGATTTACCACCACGGAAGCCATCTGCAACAATTAAACTCACGGTCTATCGAGCCAGGTTTCACTCTGGAGTTTGACTTATATCATCAGCTGGGATCATAACATTATGCTTAAAATGTAAAAACCTGATGTTGTGAAAGATGCTATGGAAATGAAATGATACTTTATTTTCTTGACCTCTTTACAAGAAGGTCACCTTATTCAAATTGCTGAATATTCAAGTTTCTTTCAACACATTGATGCTTAAGTTATATCGGTTAATCTGGGGAGATGTTGGCATCATGGTCACTAAGGTCCTTTTAAAGCAATAAATCTGCATTGTTTACCTGGTCTGGCCTACATGTGACTCTAGACCCATAGTGACGGAGTTACCTCTTAATTGCCCTCTGAACTGGCCGAGTGAGACCATCATCTCAGGGCAATTAAGAAATGGACAACTAAGTTGCCATCGATGCGCATACCCCATGTATGAATAGAGAAAGGTACATGCACCTTTTAGATAATATGCCTAATTGTAGGAACCAATTATTGGGATAGGTATTCAACAAGGTCTTCTGGGAGAAATGATAATTGGCTTTGAGTCTGAATTTCATGAAATCCTGATGTTGATGGAAATTAAATTAGTCAGAACAATAGGGTTAAACAATGAGAACAAACCGTCAGATACCTGTCCACCCACATTTCTAGGTATGATTTAGATGTTAAGCTGGTGTGAAGCTACATTATTAAGAATTTTTTAAACTTTAAGAATTGTTTTTTGGATCTTCTGGAATGCCAGCATGGAGATTTATTGAAGGTGTATAAAACAGGAGCAACAACAGAAATGTCTCTATCACTTGTCCTGTTGATTCTCACAACCCTTTTACACTCATATAGCACCTGAGGGACATGCCACCCCTGTTGTAATGTATTAGGATCCAGAGGGGAATTGACAAAGCAAATTAGAGAAGCAAAGGGTGAGTCTGGCAGCTAACAGAGAATCCAAACATCTGTATGGGCACATAAATTGTAAAAGGGTGGGAAGGGGAGAAATGGAGACGTTTAGGAGCCCAAGGAGTGATTTATACGTGGAGGTAGACAGCATGGTTTAAGTATTAAATGAATATTTTGCATTTGGCGTTAACAAGAAAATGCGCCCTAAAATATCTTTTTATTCACTTATGGGATGTGGATGTTGCTGCTGGGAGTTATTGCCCATCCCTAGTTGCCCCTTGAGAAGGTGGGGGAGAGCTGCCTTCTTGCAGCTGCAATCCATGTGCTGTAGGTAGACCCACAATGCCCTTAGGGAGGGAATTCTGGGATTTTGACCCAGTGACAGTGAAGGAACGATGATATATTTCCAAGTCAGGATGGTGAGGGGCTTGGAGGAGAACTTGCAGGGGGTGGTGTTCCCAACTATCTGCTGCCCTTGTCCTGTATGGTTGTGGTTGTGAGTTTGGACAGTATTGCTTGAGGAACCTTAGTGAATTTCAGCAGTGCATCTTGTAGATGGCACACACTACTACTCCTGAACATTGGTGGTGGAGGGAATGGGTGCTTGTGGATGCGATGCCAATCAAATGGGTGTGGACGGTGTCAAGCTTCTTGCATGTTGTTGGAGCTGCACCCATCCAGGCAAGTAGAGAGTATTCCATCACACTCCTGACTTGTGCCTTGTAGATGGACAGGCTTTGGGGAGTCAGGAGGTGAGTTATTTGTTGCAGTATTCCTAGCCTCTGACCTGCTTTTGTAGCCACTGTGTTTATCTGGCTAGTGCAGTTGAGCTTCTGGTCAGTGGTAATCCTCAGGATGTTTTCACTGGGGGTTCAGTATTAGACAATCATTGATTGTCAAGGGGTAATGGTTAGATTATCCCTGTTGGTACTGGTCAATGCCTGGCATTTGTGGGGCAGGCCTGATACCTGCTTACCAGTCCATTTGGATGTGGACTACTTCAGTGCAGAACACAATTTCAAAGTTTCAGCCTAACTTACCTACTTTTGTACTCAGTTCCACTGTTGTGTTCAGCATCCTCAGAATATCCTGCCACTATCAATCTTAGATGCCCATCTCAGTTAAAAACTGATCATTGGAATACTAAGCAGCTGCTAATTTCTTGTGATTGAAATCGACTATCTCCACAGTCCACTTCAGAACAGTTCTGAAGAAAGGGTCACTGAACCTGAAACATTAACTCTGCTATCTCTCCATACTGAGCATTTCCAACAATTTCTGTTTCTGTTTCTGATTTCCAGTGTCTGCTGTTCTTTTGTTTAGTTGGTAGTGTTCTCCACTCTTAGACACTGGGTTTATGTCCCACTATTACAGTAATGTAGCATTAAAGAACATGAAGTTGAATTGGTGCCCCATCTGTTTGCCGAGTTATCTGACTGTTCTGAAGAATAGTTACACCTGGTGTCCAGGCCAGTATTTATCCCGTGGTCACCACCAGGGTAACAGGTTGTCTGATTGCTAATACTTTGTGGCTTGTGAGAGTGTGCTGTGCACAAATTAGCTGCTGAGCTTCTTACATTAGAGTAGTGGGATTCCTTAAAGGAGTACTTCACTGGCTGTGAAGTTCTTGGAGATGAGTAGTGGTCATGGAGGTATCATATAAGGACATAAGAACATAAGAACTAGGAGCAGGAATAGGCCATCTGGCCCCTCGAGCCTGCTCCGCCATTCAATAAAATCATGCCTGATCTTTTCATAGATTCAGATCCACTTACCTGCCCGCTCACCATATCCCTTAATTCCTTTATTGTTCAAAAAAATCTATCTTACATTGACTTCACTAGGCGGGGAATTCCACAGATTCACAACCCTCTGGGTGAAGAAGTTCCTTCTCAATTCAGTCCTAAACCTGCTCCCTCTTATCTTGAGGCTATTCCCTCTTGTCCGAACTTCACCTGCCAGTGGAAACAACCTCTCTACTTCCATCTCATCTATTCTCTTCATAATTTTATATGTTTCTTCTAAATTCCAATGAATATAATCCCAGTCTACTCAGTCTCTCCTCATAAACCAACCCCCTCAACTCTGGAATCGACCTGGTGAACCTCCTCTGCACCCCCTCCAGTGCCAGTACATCCTTTCTCAAGTAAGGAGACCAAAACTGTACACACTACTCCAGGTGTGGCCTCACCAGCGCCATTTACAGCTGCAGCACAACCTCCCTGCTTTTAAATTCAATCCCTTTAGCAATGAAGGACAAAATTCCATTTGCCTTCCTAATTACCGTTGCACCTGCAGACCAACCTTCTGTGATTCATGCACAAGCACACCCAGGTCCCTCTGAATAGCAGCATGCTGCAACTTTTTACCATTCAAGTAATAGTCCTTTTTACTGTTACTCCTACCAAAATGGATGACTTCACATTTATTAACATATATAGTGTTGGTCTTTCTTCTTCTTTTCCTCACTCTTTCACTTTTCCTCCTTTTCCTCTTTGCTTTTTTTCTCTTTTCTTCTATCTCTCTCTCTCTCTCCATCCCCCTCTTTCTTTCTCTCTATCCTTTCCTCTGTTCTTCCATTGTTTCACTACCTTGCTTCACTCTTTAAGGGTAGTTACAACATTCATGTTGAGGTGCCAGTGTTGGACTGGGGTGGGCAAGGTCAAAAGTCACATGACACCAGGTTATAGCCCAACAGGTTTATCTGAAATCACAAGCTTTCGGAGCGCTGCCCCATCATTGCTCTGAACGTTGCTCTGAACCTGGTCTTGTGACTTTTGACCTGGTTAAAACATTGGCATTCCCCAAAAATCTGTCAAAGTTATTCAGGTCTGTTCAGCCCATGTGACCAGGCTGGCCAGATACCTCCCTAATAACCTTCTCTTGATCAACAGGCATCGAAAGTAAAGGAAGGCGTAGGCAACAACGTCATCCAATCCCGACTGAAACTTTTAATTAATGCACCAGTCACCTTCTCATCGGAGCGTAACTGACTCATTCCACATTCAATGATTAATAATCAGCAGGATGACATCGAATTCTATCTTGCATAGAGCTGTAGCAGGCCATTCAACCCAACAAGTTCGATGTGGGATACCTTGCAGACTACCTCATAACTCTAAACGGGAAAAAACAAGAATTGTGGATGCTGGAACAGAAGTCGCTGTAAAAGCTCAGCAGGTCTAGCAGCAGCTGTGGAGAGAAATCAGAGTTAACTTCTTTTAAGTTCTGAAGAAGGGTCACTGGACTCAAAATATTAACTCTGCTTTCTCTCCACAGATGGTGCCAGACATGTTGAATTTCTCCAGCAATTTCTGTTTTCACTTCATAAGTCCATCAGCATAACCCTCTAACCTTCCCTCCTGTATGTTTTAATCTAATTTCTCTCGAACTGCCTTTTACCCCTCATCGATTCCATGTAACTGTGAGTCTAGAGGTAAGGATTCTAGTAACTTACGCTGAGACTGGAGTGAAATGTGGTGATGTTGCAGAGATGGGGAGAAGTGGACTTAAAGGTGTACCTTATTGCAGGGTGGGATGTGACATAAGGGTTTTTTAAATTCATTCACGGGATGAAGATGTCACTGGCTGGGTCAGCATTTCCTGCTCATCCCTAATTGCCCAAAGGACAATTGCTGTGGGTCTGGAATCTCATGTAAGCTAGTCTGTGTAAGGGTGGTAGTTACCTTCCCTAAAGGACATTAGTGAGCCAGGTGGGCTTTTCCTGACAATTGACAATGGATTTATTTTCATTATCAGACTCTTTTCTATTGAATTCAAATTCCACCATTGGCCATGGTGGGATTTGAACCCAGGACATTACATAGGTCTCTGGTTTAATAGTCCAGTGACAATACCAGTGGGCCATTGCGTCCCCTAATGTGGCAAATAACCTGGTTTAATCCCAAGCTGTTGCCAAGATGTAGGATAGAGTCAGTTACTCGGGAACGGAGTTTGGAAGCAGGTTCCAAAAACAATGGTTTCGACTGTCCCAATACAGGCAGATCCCTGGTTGGGACCAGGTTCCAACCTGGAGTCTGTTTGATTGTCCATGGAACACTATAAAGGGCTTTTTATATGTACAGGGAATGTACACATTACAAATCTTTAAAATGACACGCCATATGGGACCACGTTTGTCAGTATGGGAGTTTGTAGGTCGGACTTTTGTAAATGAGAAAAGTGCTAAGGGAATCTCTGTTCACTCAGGGCTGCATGTTGGTAAAGCAGTCTGATAGTTTACTGACAGTCGGAGGAGTTGAGCGAGAGAGAGAGAGAGAGAGAGAGAGAGGCTTGAAGTGTAGCCGAGTTGTCAGTGTGCGAACTATTATTATACATCGATTTAAATCCCATCTAACACCCCCTGAGAAAAAGAACAGGAAATGATGTCACCAATACTGGAAATGACATCACCGCATACAATGACATCACTAACCCAAGGAAATCTAAACACATAAATAGAAAGTGGGCCATAACACCAGTGCTTTACCAGAGGCTCACTGATTATGTCACCTAGCATGGTGCCGAAATGTCTGAAAACGAACCTTCCAGCTCAGCCAGCAAACCTACACCCAGAACCTCAACCTGAGCTACAAATTGTCTCCAAACTCATTACTGTTGTGATTTCAGGTGACATCACTAAGGAGCAGTTTTTAGATAAGGAGGTTGAGGATTGATCTTTGAGGACACTAAAGGTACTGATGCAGGAAGAGGAGCCATTACAACTTGTCTCTGATTATGAAGAGGTATATAATATTGGTGCCAGGTGAGTACAGTCCCTGACACTTGGCTCAGTGGTTAGCATTGCTGCCTCATAGTGCCAGGACCCAGGTTCGATTCTAGCCTTGGGCGACTGTCTGTGTGGTGTTTGTACATTCTCCCCGTGTCTGCGTGGGTTTCCTCCGGGTACTCCGGTTTCCTCCCACAGTCCAAAGATGTGCAGGTTAGGTGAATTGGCCATGCTAAATTGCCTGTACTGTTAGGTGCATTAGTCAGAGGGAAATGAGTCTGGGTGGGTTACTCTTTGGTGGGTCAGTGTGGAATTGTTGGGCTGAAGGGCCTGTTTCCACACTGTAGGGAATCTAATCTAAAGCTCCACCCACCCACTGGTGTTGAAGGATGAGCAAATGATCACCGTGTGAAAGACAGCGCACAGAGGAGAAGGTTTATCTCCCTCACAGTCATACAACAGCTAGTCCCATGTCTTTGATAAGAGGCAGATTAGTAGTGTTTTTAAGATATTAACAGGAAAAGACAGGGTAGATAAAGATAAACTGTTTCCACAGTTTGGGGATTCTAGAATGAGGGGGCATAGTCTGAGAATTAGGCCCAGAGCATTCAGGAGAGATGTTAGGAAGCACTTCGACACACAAAGGGAGGAAAGGTTTGGAACACTCTTCCACAAATGGCATTGGATGCTGGATCAGTTGTTAATTTTAGATACATTTTTGTTAAACAAAATTATTAAGGGATGTGGGCCAAACACTATAAAATGCTAACAGGACTAGATAGGGAAGATGTTCCCGATGGTGGGTGTGTTCAGAACCAGGGATCTCAGTGTGAGGATTCAGGGTAGACCATTCAGGACGGAGATGAGGAGACATTTCTTCACCCCGAGATCGGTGAGCCCGTGGAATTCATTACCACAGGAAGGAGTTGGTGCCAAAATATTGAATGTATTCAAGAGGCGGCTCAATATAATACTTGGGGTGAATGGGATCAAAGGTTATGGGGAGAAAGCAGGATGATCACCCATGATCGTGATGAATGGTGGAGCAGGCTATAAGGGCCGAATGGCCTGCTCCTGCTCCTATCCCCTATGTTTCTCTGTAAAGCAAGTATATGAGGTTAGGCCATAGATCAACCGTGATCTTATTAAATGGTGGAATAGGCTGAAGGGGCTGAATGGCCTACTCTTGGTCCTGTGGCTGCAGGAACATGATCTGGGCGATTCAATTGTCAAGTACTGGAAAAGAATTTGGGAGGTGCCGCCAAATTCAGGGACTTTGGACAGGAATTTTTAAAAAATTAATTCACAGGATGAGGGCATCATTGGCCAAGTCAGTATTTATTTATTGCCCATTCCTAATTATCCAGAGGCCAGTTAAAAGTCAACCACATTGCTGTTGATCTGGAGTTACATGTAGGCCAGACCAGGTAAGGATAGCAGATTTCCTTCCCCAAAGGGCATTAGTGAACCAGATGGGATTTTCCAACAATTGACAATGAATTCATGGGGTTCATTGGACTCTTAATTCCAGATATTTATTGAATTGAAATTTCACAATCTGCCACAGTAGGAATTGAACCCAGGTCCCCAGAACAGGACTGAAATTTCTGTATTAAACATCAAGTGGTTATACCATTAGGCCTGTTGGGAAATCGGCATTGTGAAAGATCTAAAATTGAAAAACATCAGCTGAAAATATGAGTAAAATTAAGCTGTTAGGACTTACCTTAAAATCAACTAATTTGCTTCACTGATGTCCTTCTGAGCTGTGAATATGAGTCTAGCCCCAATACGAAGTTTACTCTTTGAGGTAGGTTTGTCCAAAACATTTCTCTGCCACCTTCTCTTTTCCATTGCAACTAAGGATGAGCAATAATGCCCTGCCTGATTGATTCAACTTGACTGTTTCATAGCAGTGTGCACTACCTACAAGATGCACGGCAGAAATTCACCAAAGATCCTCAGACAGCACCTCCCAAATCCGTGACCACTTCCATCTGGAAAGACAAGGGCAGCAGATACATGGGAACGCCACCCCCTGCAAGTTCCTCTCTAAACCCCTCACCATCCTGACTTGGAAATATATCGCCGTTCCTTCAGTGTCACTGGGTCAAAATCCTGGGATTTCCTCCCTAAGGACATTGTGGGTCAACCTACAGCACATGGACTGTGGTGGTGGCATAATGGCTCAATGGTTAGCACTGCTGTCTCACAGCAGCAGGGACCTGGGTTTGATTCCAGCCTTGGGCGACTGTCTGTGTGGAGTTTGCACATTCTTCCCCGGTCTGCGTGTGTTCCCTCTGGGTTCCTCCCACAGTCCAAAGATGTGCAGGTTAGATGGATTGGCCATGGGAAGTTGCTTGTAGTGTATGGTTATCACGCAAGGTTACAAGATTGGGTTGGGTCTGGGTGGGATGCTATTTGGAGGGTTGGTGTGAACTCAATGGGCCAAATGGCCTACTTCCACATTTTTAAGGCAGTTCAGCACCACCTTCTCAAGGGTTAGCTATGGGCAGGCAATAATTTCTGGCCCAACCAGCGACACCGCATCCCATAAATGAATTTGAAAAAAGCCTCAAGCTCTGCTTATTCCTGCAGGAGGGGCATTAAACTGCATTCCTCAGTGACACTGTGCCTATAAATGCAACAGAACCTGTTCACCCGACAGGTTATTACAAGAAGCCGAACAAAACCATAAATTGTTGGTGAAACCCAGCAATACCTGGCAACATAGAGTCATAGAGATGTACAGCATGGAAACAGACCCCCCTGTCCCACCCGTCCATGCCGACCAGATACCCCAACCCAATCTAGTCCCACTGCCAGCACCTGACTCATATCCCTCCAATCCCTTTGTATTTAATTACCCATCCAAATGCCTCTTAAATGTTGCAATTGTACCAGCCTCCACCACTTCCTCTGGCAGCTCATTCCAAACACGTACCACCCTCTGCGTGAAAACGTTGCCCCTTAGGTCTCTTTTATATCTTTCCCCTCTCACCCTAAACCTATGCCCTCTAGATCTGGACTCCCCCACCCCAGGGAAAAACATCTGGGGGAAGAAAGCAGAGTTAACATTTCAAGAACTGAGCTCTGATGAAGCACAATCGACCTGAAACATGAACTCTGCTTTCTCCACATTGATGTTTCGGACTTTCCGTTTCTGTTTCAGATCTCCAGCATCCACAGGTCTTTATTTTATTTTTATGTAATTAGCAAAACACTTCCTTCAGCCTTATCAATGTCCCATTGATATCAAAAGCAGAGTGCAATAACACCACTTGATAAATCAATTAAAATAATATCTCCAGCTAGTGAAGCCCCAGCCAGCAGCTTCTAACTGTGTGTTTGAGGAAACTCTTTCCAATTGTAGGTTATCTTTGCTTTCAGGACCAACTCTAAGTGCAGTTGTCGATCAACATCTACCTTGTCGTTTTTAAAAACTCTCATCCATTTCCAATTCTTTTGTTGATCTTTTCCAATTCCAAGATGCGAAGTGATACATTTTGGAAGGTCGAACTTGAATGCTGAATATAGGATTAAAGACAGGATTCTTGGCAGTGTAGAGGAACAGGGTGATCTGGGTGAGCAAGTACATAGATTTCCCAAAGTTGCCACCCAAGTGGATAGGGTTGTTAAGAAAGCATATGGTGTTTTGGCTTTCATTACCAGGGGCATCAAGTTTAAGAGCCGCGAGGTTTTGCTGTAGCTCTACAAGTCCCTGGTGAGACCACACTTGGAATATTGTGTCCAGTTCTGGTCGCCCTACTATAGGAAAGATACGGAGGCTTTGGAGAGAGTGCAAAGAGGGTTTACCAGGATGCTGCCTGGACTGGAGGGCTTGCCTTATGAAGAAAGGCTGAATACGCTCGGACTTTTCTCTCTGGAGAGAAAGAGGAAGAGAGGAGACCTGATCGAGGTGTACAAAATAATGAGAGGAATAGGCAGAATCAATAGCCAGAGACATTTCCTCAGGGCAGGATTGACTGGTATGAGAAGTCATAGTTTGAAGATATTAGGAGGAAGGTATAAAGGAGACATCAGAGGTAAGTTCTTTACACAGAGAGTTGTGAATGCATGGAATGCGTTGCCAGCGGTGGTGGTGGAAGTGAAGTCATTGGTGACATTTAAGCAACTGCAGGACATGCACATGGATAGCAGTGAGTTGAGGGATGCGTAGGTTAAGTTACTATATCTTATATTAGGATTAAGTCTCGGCTGTTCTGTGCTGTACTTTTCTATGTTCTATCTATGTTCTAAGATGAGTTTTCAACTCATATCTGCTCCATTGCTAAGACCACTCTGCAGTACTGGCAGTCCAGCCCTGCCTCAGCTCATCTGTTGCTGAAACCCTCACCCATCCTCTCTCTCTCCGTCACCTCTAGGCTCGATAGTCCTGATGCTGGGTGACCTCTTTCTGTTTGCATTAACAATGCAAGTCCTTTCAAAGGTTAAACGGAGCAGCTCCAGAGTTGATTGACAGCAGTACCATCCATGGACACCTTTCACACTGCTTTTTGCCATGGAAAGGTTGCCATCATCATCATCAACGATTCCTTGATGTGTAATACTGTCTTCCATCCTCTTCCGTCGATATATACACACACACACTTGCTTTCTGCCCCTCCTGTGCAGCTGTAACCCTGTATGCCTTGCTCTGTTTAAGCACTCCATGATCTGTATGTCCTACGATCTGCCCGTACTGCTCGCAAAAACAAAACTTTTCACTGTGCTTAGGTACACGTGACTACAATAAATCAAATCAAATCAGATCAGGTGGCATTTCACAGCTCGGTTTGTCCTGTGCTCCTGATTTTGGCCATCCAGCTGGGCAGATTGAGGACCTCTTGGTGGGTGTGCTCCTGGGCCTGGCCAGGCTGTCTATTAACAGCTCCAAGCTGTAGAGTGGGTCATCTCTGTCCCTCTTCTGCGACTACGTTTGTACCCGGGTGTCTCTAGAGAGGGTGTGTGCAGTGTCCATCAATACTCCTGATGCCATTAGAGAGAGGTGAGCACCGGCTTGGTGGGGGCTGGGAGGGGAGGGTACAATGCCTCACCTCCACCTCACCCCCACCCCCGGCTCCTTACCCCTCCCTCACATTTGTTAGCTTGCATTGTTCCGAACAGGCTTTGTCCATAACTAGGAGAAAGTGGGGCCTGCAGATGCTGGAGCTCAGAGTCGAGAGTGTGGCGCTGGAAAAGCACAGCAGGTCAGGCAGCATCCGAGGAGCAGGTTTCCTGATGAAGGGCTTATGCCCGAAATGTCGACTCTCCTGCTCCTCGGATGCTGCCTGACTGGCTGTGCTTTTCCAGCCCCACAGTATTGACTTTGTACGTAATTATTCAATTGGAAAACACGGGGTAATTTAGTATTGGGTGAAAATTGCCACAAGTGAGTTGGTGGTGGTAAAGCCATTTGATTGGCTGTGATAGCACTTCCAGATATTAAAAAACACAGCCAAACTTCTATAGGGTACTTGTGGTGCTGAACTAGCATCCTTACCTCAGAGTCAGGTAAGCCGAGAGGTACGTCCTATCCACACCAGAGCTGTGTAATAATGTCCCTAGGTAAGAATCCTACTAATTGATTATAGTTCAGCCTCCAACACTATTATCTCCTTGAGACTGATTACGAAACTTAGTGATCTCGGACTAAGCCCCACTCTCTAACTGGATCCTCAGTTTCCTGACCCACAGGCCACAGTCAGTGAAGATTGGGGACAATATTTCATCCTCACTAACACTCAACACTGGAGCCTCCCAGAGTGCATATTCAGCCCCCTACTGTACTCACTATATACCCATGACTGCGTCGCCAAATACCAAACTAATGCCATTTACAAGTTCGCTGATAACACCACTATGTTGGTCGAATCTCAGATGGCGATAAAACAGACTACAGACAGGCGGTGGAAGACCTGGAAAAACGGTGCAAGGAGACTAACATAGCTCTCAATGCCATCAAAACCAAGGAACTTATTATTGACCTTTGGACCCCCTACACATTAACAACACAGAGGTGGAATGAGTGGAGAGTGTCAAGCTCCTGGGAGTGGTCATCCACAACAAGCTTTCTTGGACTCTTCATGTGGACGCACTGGTTACAAAGGCCCAACAACATCTCTTCTTCCTCAGGCAGCTGAGGAAATTTGGCATGATGGCGAATACCCTTACCAACTTTTCTAGGTGTGCCAGTGAGAGCATTCTGTCTGGATGTATCACTACCTGGTTTGACAACTGTACCATTCAAGATCAGAGACGGTTACAGAGAGTGGTGAACTCAGCCCAGACAATCACGAAGGCCAACCTCCCATCTAGAGAATCCATCTACCAGGCTCGCTGTCAAGGAAAGGCCACCAGCATTCTCAAAGATCCATCCCACCCTGGCAATGTTTTTCTAAAACCTCTACCATCGGGGAGAAGGTACAGAAGCCTGAACACACGCACCAGCCAGTTTCACAACAGTGTCTACCCGACTGTTGTTAGAATACTGAATGGACTCACAAACTCTTAACATTCGCCTGTCCCTGTGTTTTTGTTTTTGCCGCTGTTTACCTAGTATTTACTTATCTGTGATACTTAACTCTGTGATCTGCCTGTATTGCTCTCAAGACAAAGCTTTTCACTGTGCCTCGGTACACGTGACAATCAATTCAATTCAATTCAATTCAATTCTATTCAATTTAATTCAATTCAATTCATTTCAATGACAAGAAACTTTTCAAAAAGTTGGGTTCTTACAGAGCTCTTGAGGCATTGTAGTAATTGCCCTTCCTTCTGGTCTATGAAGCTTGGCTTCAAATCCCACTTGGTCTCAGAGTTGATAATGATATCACTGAACGGGTTGAATTGAAAGTATCGAGAGTTATGTTTTTATCCCTATCTCGCCTCACTTTTGTTGTTGTTGTAATGTCCCTGATGGGCAATGTGTGCAAATTCCTTATTTAATTAGAGACAGTGGGAGACTTGACGATTTGGGAAAAGAACATTCATAAAACATTTCTAGACAGAAAAACAAAGAAGAGGAACAAAGCATTTTCTGCTGCTTCTCGTGGGCAGTGTTTGTAATCTGTTTGTAGTTGGGTCTATTTTTTAAAAAGTGCTGATTTTAGAAGAATAAGAGGAGATCCAATTGAGGTCTATAAGATGCTGAAGGGATTTGACGCAGTACACGTAGGGCAATCTACAATGAGAAGTCATTGTTTTAAGATAAAGGGGTCTATTTAAGTAGAGATGGGGAGGAATTACTTCTCTCAAAGGGTTGTGAATCCATGGGATTGACTCCCCCAGAGTGTGGTGGATGCTGTGACACTGAGTAAATTTAAGGAGGAAATAGACAGATTTTTAATCAGTAACATGTTGAAAGGTTATGGAGAGCGGGCAGGAAAGGAGGATTGAGGTGGAGATGAGATCAACCATGATTGTTTTACAGGCTCGAGGGGCTGAATGGCCTCCTCCTACTCCGAGTTCTCATGTTGTTACATAAACTCTTGTAAATTTCTGAAAGTCTTTTACTGCCTTAATCCAACATACAGATATCAGGTCTCTGAAATGTCTCCTTCCAATCTATTTGAACTTAACGTTGACCAACACTCTGCTGCCCTTATCTAAACTCACATCGAGTCCCCTTCCCACATTACCCCTGTGCTCGCTGATCTACACTGGCTAGCAATCCCTCAATTTTAATATTCCCATTTTTGTTTTCAAATAGTCTTATATTTCCCAATCTCTGTAACCTCCTCCAGCCTCCCAGCCCTCTGAAATCTCTGTTGTCAAAGATGCTCACCAAAACTTTCCTCTGATTCAGCTATTGGGAGTGACTATTCCCAGGGACACAGTTTAACAACAGTGGGTCTCCCATTTAAGGATGAGATGGGGTGAACTGTTTTCAAAGAGGGCCCATGAGTTTGAGGGACTCTCTACCTGGAGGCTGGGAGCCTCCAAATTTCTCTGGCCTGAAACCTCTTGCAGTCTTTCCCCAGTTAAATAATATTCAACTCTTCTGTTCTTCCAGCCAAACAGCATATAATCTCACAGTTTCCCACTTTATAGTCCATCTACCAGGTTTGTGCCCACTCACTTCATCTGTCTATATCCCGTTGTTGATGCCTTGGGTCACCCTCACTACTGTAAGGTGGAGGTAACAAATACAACAAGATCTTGTTAGGCTGGCAGTGGGTTGTGTGTGGTAGCAGCTCATGTGATGACAAGGCCGAGTGTGTGGGGTTCGGGTACGTAAGTGGGAGAAGGTGCTCAGATCCTAAAATTATTGAATGCAAATTGAGTCCTGAGGGCTGCAGGGCCTCCAAGCAGAGAACAGTCCCCATTAGCAGCTATTGACTCCCCAAGGCTGATCTTTACCGATTCCTTTGTCTGTCCATTTGCTGTTCATTCTCTCTCTCTCTCTCTCTCTCTCTCTGGGCTCTATCTCCATCTATCATTTACTCCTCCCCCTATTCCCATCACATCTTTAACATACATGCCACTCATAGCTACTATCCATTCATAAGAAGGGTCACTGAAATATTAACTCTGCTTTCTCTCCACAGATGTGCCAGACCTGCTGAGTTTCTGCAGCAATTTCTGTTTTTGTTTCTGATTTCCACCATCTGGAATGAATGGGAAGGAGAAAACACAGCTATTTGATATTTCTGTGCCAGTATCACAGAATTGCTAGGAGGAGGCCATTCGGCCCATTGTGCCTGCACGGATTCTAGTATCTAGAGCCAATCTCCTGCCTTTTACCCATATCACTGCATACCATTTTTATCCAAATGGATAAATAGAATTGGGGTGGGATAATCGGCAGGACTTACTGTAAATAGTCAGTTCACTCAGTTAAACAGAGTTTGCATTAGCCGCAAATGGTAGCAAACAGTGTACAGAGAGTGTTTGTAAAGTTGCCACTCATTATAGCAAACAGAACTCATGATTGAAAATGCAGCTCAAAGACACAATGTTTGTGGGGGAGAAACACAATGCCAACGGTGGGCATTAAATGAATCCCAGCCACTCAAATCATGATTAATGGGGCGGGTTACCCATTCAGCTTCATTCTGCCATGTAACTCACAATATGAGCTGCCATAAGGCCATCAGACACAGGAGCAGAAGAAGGCCATTCAGCCCATCACGTCTGCTCCTCCATTCTATGAGATCATGGTTGATCTGACATTCCCCAACTCCACTTTCCTGCCTTTTCCCTATAAACTTTGATTTCTCTTCCTGATTGAACATCTGTCTGTCTCAATCTTAAATCTACTCAATGCCCCAGCCTCGACAGGTCCCTGCAGTGAAGAATTCCACAGATTCACTCCCCTCTAAGAGAAGACATGCCTCTCGGGAGGGGCTGAATAGGCTGGGACTACTATCCCTGGAGCATCAGAGGCTGGGGGTGTCCTTACAGAGGTTTATATAATCATGAGGGGCGTGGATAGCATGAATAGACAAGATCATTTCCCTGGGGTGAGGGAATCCAGAACTAGAGGGCATAGGTTTAGGGTGAGAGGGGAAAGATATAAAAGGGACCGAAGGGGCAACTTTTTCACACAGAAGGTGGTACGTTATGGAATGAACTGCCAGAGGAAGTGGTGGAGGCTGGTACAATTGCAACATTTAAAAGGCATTTGGGCAGGTATATGAAGAGAAAGGGTTTGGAGGGATATGGGCCAAGTGCTGGCAAATGGGACTTGATGAATTTAGGATATCTGGTTGGCATGGATCAAAGGGTCTGATTCCATGCTGTACAATTCTATGACTCCTCATCTCTGTCTTAAATGTGTGACCCTTCATTCTGAGATTATTCCCTCTGATCCTAGACTCTCCCACAAGGGGCAAGATTAGAGCGGTGCTGGAAAAGCGCAGCAGTCCGGGTGGCATTCGAGGAGGAGGAAAATTGACGCTTCGGGCAGGAGCCCTGCATCAGGAAGGGCTACTGCCTGAAACGTTGATTTTCCTGCTCCTCGGATGCTGCCTGACCTGCTGTGCTTTTCCAGCACCACTCTAATCTTGACTCTAATCTCCAGCATCTGCAGTCCTCACTTTCGCCCCTCTCACAAGTGGGAACAACCTTTCGATATCTACTCTGTCAATTCCCCTAGGAATTTTTCATTTCAATGAGGTTGCAATTCATTCTTCTATTTTCTAGCTGGCACAGGCCCAATCTACTCAAACTCATCTGATCTTCCTCCTGTTTCCTTGAGATGCCCATCATTGTTTCTCTCATTGAAAACTGAAGTGTCTCAAAGAAACTAAGCTGGGCAGTTTCCGGGTGGTAAACATTCTCTGAATTACTCTTGAATGAGTGTTCGCACGGAAGAGTTGCACCTGGCTGGATAAACGAGCTGAAACTGAGAAAGCCACACCTTAAAGGAAGGTTGTATTGTTCCCCAACTACCTTCGTCAGAGACTAATTTCGAGGCCTACAGCTCATTGAAGTTTTGATAGACCTGTCCGTTTGTCATTCCTCTCGTTGTTCGCGTTGTGACCAACTTAATTCCACGTCCGAGGGAAACTGGATAAACTCAAGGTAGAAGAGAATAGAAGGATATGTGAATAGGCTGAGACAGATAATGTGTCGAATAGATAATGTCTCTTGTGGATCATAAACGCTAGCAGTGACCAATGGGCCGAATTTAAACTGTATAAATGCAGTGCAATTCTTTCTAAGCCTAAAATATTTCCAGTTAAGGAAACTTAAGAACAGAATGAGTATGGAGTTTGCATGTCCTGCGTGAGTTCCGTGTCTGTGTGGATTTCCTCTCAGTGCTCCGGTTTCCTCCCACAGTCCAAAGATGTCCTGGTCAGGTGAATTGGCCATTGCTAAATTGCCCATAGTGTTCAGGGATGTGTAGGCTAGGTGCATTATTCAGGGGAAATATAGAGTAATAGGGGAATGGGTCTGGGTGGGTTACTCTTTGGAGGGTCGGTGTGAACCTGTTGGGCCAAATGGCTTGTTTCCACACAGTAGGGATTCGATGATATTGCATACTAAGTGTGAGCAGAATTGGAAATATATCACCGTTCCTTCAGTGTCACAGGGTGAAAATCTTGGTTCTCCCTCCCTAACAGCATTGTGAAGATATCTTTAGTACCAATTGGATGGACAGCTGGCTTACAATAGGCAAAAGTGAGGACTGCAGATGCTGGAAACCAGAGTCTAGATTAGAATGGTGCTGGAAAAGCACAGCAGGTCAGGCAGCATCTGAGGAACAGGAAAATCGACATTTTGGGAAAAAGCCCTTCATCAGGAATAGAGGCAGGAAGCCCCCAGGGTGGAGAGATAAATGGGGGGTGGTGGCTATGGAGACGGTAGCAAAGAGTACAACAGGTGAATGGGGGGTGGGGATAGGTCAGAGAGGATGGTGGAGTGGATTGGTGGGAAGGGAGATTGGCAGGTAGGATAGGTCATGGGGATGGTGCTGAGCTGGAAGGTTAGGACTGGGGTGAGGTGGGGTGAGGGGAAATGAGGAAATGGTGAAGTCCACATTGATGCCCTGGGGTTGAAGTGTTCTGAGGCAGAAGATGAGGCTTTCTCCCTCCAGGGTCGGGTGGTAAGGGAGTGGCCCAGGACCTGCAAGTCCTTGGCAGAGTGGGAGGGGGAGTTGAAATGTTGGGCCACGGGGCGGTGGGGTTGATTGGTGCGGGTGTCCCAGAGATGTTCCCTGAAGCTGGTTTACAATGCAATGTGATGCGAATAGTGTGGGTTTATTGGCTGAGGTTAACATGACCAACTCTCCTTCTCAGCCTCTCTCCTCACCCGATAAGTGGTAAGCCTCAGGTTAAACCACCAACCGCTGTCTATCTGTGATGAGAGAGCAGCCCTATGGTCCTGTAGGAGTCTGGCAGCGTTACAGCCCATGGACTGCAACAGTTTAAGAAGGCAACTCACCACCACCTTCTCAAGGGGTAACTAGGGATGGGTAATACGTACTGGGTGAATCCCATAATCTGTGAGTGAATTAAATAAACTTTTGCACTCTTGCAGTGGTTTAGAGAGACAACTGGTGGTAGTTTAACCTGAGGGTCGCCATACCTCAGACGAGGGGAGAGGTTGGGAAGGAGGGTTTTTCATGTTCACCTCAGATGATCTGACAAGTGATACTCCACTGCTTTCGATCATGCACTTGAGCTGAATTATCTCTGATGTGTTCTCCCTCCCTCTATCATGACTCCTAAGCTCCATGCATGATCACATAGAGTCATGGAGTCATAGAGATGTACAGCACAGAAACAGACCCTTTGATCCAACTGGTCCATGCTGACCAGATATTCCCAACCCAATCTAGTACCACCTTCCAGCACCCGGCCCATATCCCTACAAACCCTTCCTACTCATATACCCATCCAGATGCCTATTAAATGCTGTAATTGTACCAGCCTCCACCACTTCCTCTGGCAGCTCATTCCATACATGCACCACCTTCTGTGTGAAAAAGTTGCCCCTTAGGTCTCTTTTATATCTTTCCCCTCTCACCCTAAACCTATGTCCTCTAGTTCTGGATTCCCCCACCCCAGGGAAAAGCCTTTGTCTATTTATCCAATCCAACCCATCATGATTTTATAAACCTCTATAAGGTCACCCCTCAGCCTCTGACGCTCCGGGGAAAACAGCCCCAGCCTGTTCAGCCTCTCCCTGTAGCTCAAATCCTCCAACCCTGGCAACATCTCAAGAACAGGCAATTCTTTCCTTCAGCCTTTTAACAGTAAAACTGAAAGGTGTACAGCGCAGCTCTAAAATCATCCTAAGTTAGAATTTAGAAACTTGGTCAAACCCCCCACCCTCATCTCTGAAAAATAATGAGCTTTGAATCATGAAATGAACAGTGATGTGTTAGGCCAAATAAGCTAACCATTGTACCAGAAATCAAACTAAATCCAATATCATTTCATATGGGAGTGAATCAGTTGGCATTCAGAGAAGGTGGGTAAATCTGTTGATTTACAGTAAATAAATATATGAAGTAGATAATTTTAAAAAAACCCATTAAAATACATACAAGATATAAATAGCTATTAGTACAGAAAACAGTTGAAATTGAGTCAGTCCTGTACAGCCACACCTGGGGACAGGTTTCTGCCTTAAGAGTGGATGAAGGATAAGCATAGAGATTGTGTTTCACTTGGGGGAAGAGATGAGGGGGGATCAGAATGAGGGGCTATTGTTGATGGATGGTCACTAACATCTCAGATAGGGAGATCAGGTCAAAGTACATAGATAGAAAGAGCAGGGCATTAGAGTGCACAGCTCATTCTCACTGGAAATGGTTGAGGGAAGTAGTGCAGATTATTTATGTGGAAGGTAAATAAACACAAGAGAAAGAAAGGAGGTTATTGTTGATGAGTTTATCTGAGGTCGGAGAAGTTTGTGAGGATTGTAAACACAGACATGGATCAGCTGCACTGGCGCAATCTGTTTATATCAATTTGATATGAGTCACACTCTGACTCAGTGAAACTGAACTGCAACTTGAGATACAGTTACCATGGGAGGGGAAATACAGTCACATCACACCGAGACAAGTGAGAATAAAGAGAGGCATGTGTAGGTAACAGTCCACAGGCTACAGGGGAACACAGCCAGAGAAGGAGGAGCTATTCAGGAATTGGAGAGGGGCAGGATTTGAGGGAAGGAAAATGTAGGCTTACAAAGAAAAAGGATACAGCAGGGCAATTATTCGGATAATAATACCCAGAGTGGGTCAGGAAATGACAGAGTGGAACAGAAATATTCAAACAGCAGTAAAGAGGGTCAAAGGGGAGAAAATGGTAAAAAGGCCAAGCCATTGATTCTTCATTTTGAGTGGACATGGTATTCAAAACAGAATAAATGAACTAACAACACAGTTACAGATTAAGAGCAATTGTGGGACCTGGTTACAAGGAGCTCAAAACTGGGAATTAAATATTCAGGAGTATGTGGCTTTGTTTTGAAAGGGACAGGCATATATGAAAGAGAGCTGGGATAGCATTGATGATGTAGAGTGTAATAAGTTCAATAGTAAGAACAGGTCTTGGATCAGAAGACATAGATGTAATGCTACACATGATAATTGAGTCGTGCACTCATAGAGATGTACAGCACAGAAACAGGCCCTTCAGTCCATCTTGTCCATGCCAACCAGATATCCTAAATTAATCTAGTCCCATTTGCCAGCACTTGGCCCATATCCCTCTAAACCCTTCCTATTCACATTCCCACCCAGATTCTTTTTAAATTTTATGATGTGGAGGTGTTGGTGTTGGACTGGGGTGGACAAAGTTAAAAATCACACACCAGGTTATAGTCCAACAGGTTTATTTGGAAGCACTAGCTTTCGGAGCGACGCTCCTTCATCAGGTGGTTGTGGTGCAGGATCATAAGACACAGAATCTTTTGCTGTAAATTAAACATGGTTTGGAACTTCTTGCCCAAAATGTGAAATCGATAAATCACGAAGGATTGCTCAAGGACAAATGCAGGGAACTTTGCCATCTACATTTAGTTGCAGCTCTCAGCCAGTTTGAACCCGATGTCGACTTGTTCAGCTTTTTAATCTCATATGGAAAATTCCGTAATAATCATTCATTCAAATTTCCTGCTGAATCTGCTTTCACTGCCTTTTCTGTGATTAGGAACAGAGGAATGGACAAAGAAATATGGGAGCAAGGAGAGTCCATTCAGCCCCTTTGAGCCTGCTCCCCCATTTTAGATCATGGCTGATCATTTACTTCAACGTCATGTTCCCGGTCTATCTCCATATCCCTCCGTGTGATAGTCCAGAGAAATTTATTTATCTCTAACTTGAACTTACTTAGTGATTGATCTTCTTCAGCCTTTATGGTAGAGCATTCCAAAGATTCACCATCTTCTGAGTGGAGAATTTCTTCCTCATCTCAGTCCTAACTAGCCCCTTACTGTGAGGCAATGTCTCCTGGTCCTAGACCCCACAGCCAGGGGAAACATCCTTCCTGCCTCTAATCTAGGAATTTTGTAAGTTGCTTTGAGATTGCCTCTCATTCCATGAGACTATAAGAAAGAGAAGCAGAATTAGGCCATTTGGCCATCGAGTCTGCTCTACCATTCGATCATGGCTGATACGTTTCTCAACCCCATTATCCTGCCCTCTCTTCATAGCCCTTGATCCCCTTAGTAATCAATAACCTTTCTATCTCTGTCTTAAGCACACTCAATTATTTGGCCTCCACAGCTCTCTGCGGGGGAGGGGGGGGGGGTAATGAGTTTCACCACCCACCAGCTGAAGAAATACTTCCTCACCTCAGTTCTATAGGGTCATCCCTTCACTCTTCTAAACCCAAGAGAACATAAACACTGGACTCCTATCTCTCCTCATACGACAGTCCCAAGATCCCAGGAACCAGTCTGGGGAACCTCTGCTGGACTTCCTCCATGGCAGCTCCATCCATCCTTAGGCAACACGATCAGAACTGCGCACAATACTTCCAGTGTGGTCAACCCAGGATTCTGCATGATTGAAACATAGAAACATAGTAACACAGAAGATAGGAGTAGGAGGAGGCCATTCGGCCCTTATAGCCTGCTCTGACATTCATTACGATCATGGTTGATCGTCCAAGTCAACATCCTAATCCTGCTTTCTCCCCATAACCTTTGATCCCATTCACCCCAAGTCCTATATTTAGCCGCCTCTTGAATACATTCAATGTTTTGTCATCAACTCCTTCCTGTGGTAATGAATTCCACAGGCTCCCCGCTCTCTGGGTGAAGAAATGTCTCCTCATCTTCGTCCTGAATGGTCCACCCTAAATCATTATCCTGATGGATATTTATGCCTGAAAGGAATGTAGATATTTTTGAAAGCTAGCATTAATTTTTATAATAATAACTATTTATTATCTGCCATCAAACTTTTCAGTGCATATTTCCAATCCATTACAGCCAGCTTCATCCTTCAATCTTCATAATTTCCCTCACTTAGATTTATGACCCTCGTCTTAGTTTGGCCGTACATAGTTCACAAACCTAATGCAAATCCTATTATGTTAAGATCACTACTCCCTAAAAAATTCTGATACAACAGGATTATTAGGGGAGGCATTGGTTGAATAGTAATATGGCTAGATTATTAATCAAGAGACCCAAGTAATGTTCTGAGAACCTGGGTTCAAATCCTGCCATGGCAGATGATAGAATTGTAAATCCAATCGAAGTCTGGAATTAAGAGTCTAATGATGACCATGAAATCAGTGTCAATTGTCATGAAACATCCATCTGATTCACTAATTCAGAAATCACATGACATCAGGGTTATAGTCTCATGGGTTTATTTGAAATCACAAGATTTTGGAGGATCAGTCCGGGATCCATTGCTTTTCGTCATTTCTATAAATGATTTTGAGAAGAGCATAAGAGGAATAGTTAGTATGTTTGCAGATGACACCAAAATTGGAGGTGTAGTGGACAGCAAAGAAGGTTACCTCAGATTACAACAGGATCTTGATCAGATGGGCCAATGGGCTGAGGAATAGCAGATGGAGTTTAATTTAGACAAATGTGAAGTGCTGCATTTTGGGAAAGCAAATCAGAGCAGGACTTAATGGTAAGGTCCTGAGGCATGTGCTGAACAAACAGACCTTGGAGTGCAGGTTCATAGCTGCTTGAAAGTGGAGTTGCAGGTAGATAGGATAGTGAAGAAGGCGTTTGGTATGCTTTCCTTTATTGGTCAGAGTATTGAGTACAGGAGTTGGGAGGTCATGTTGTAGCTGTATAGGACATTGGTTAGTGGTGCTGGAAGAGCACAGCAGTTCAGGCAGCATCCAAGGAGCAGCAAAATTGACGTTTCGGGCAAAAGCCCTTCATTCCTGATGAAGGGCTTTTGCCCGAAACGTCGATTTTACTGCTTCTCGGATGCTGCCTGAACTGCTGTGCCCTTCCAGCACCACTCTAATCTAGAATCTGGTTTCCAGCATCTGCAGTCATTGGTTTTACCTAGGACATTGGTTAGGCCACTGTTGGAATATTGTGTGCAATTCTGGTCTCCTTCCTATCGGAAAGATGTAAAACTTGAAAGGGTTCAGAAAAGATTTACAAGGATGTTGCCAGGGTTGGAGGATTTGAGCTACAGGGAGAGGCTGAACAGGCTGGGGCTGTTTTCCCTGGAGTTTTGGAGGCTGAGGGGTGACCTTATAGTGGTTTATAAAATCATGAGGGGAATGGATAGGATAAACAGACAAAGTCTTTTCCCTGGGGTGGGGGAGTCAAGAACTAGAGGGCATAGGTATAGGCTGAGAAGGGAAGATATAAAAGGGACCTCAGGGGCAATGTTTTCATACAGAGGGTGGTGCGTGTATGGAATGAACTGCTAGAGGAAGTGGTGGAGGCTGGTACAATTGCAACATTTAAAAGGCATCTGGACGGGTATATGAATAGGAAGGGTTTGGAGGGATATGGGCTGGGTGCTGGCAGGTGGGACTAGATTAAGTTAGGAAATCTGGTTGGCATGGATGAATTGGACCGAAGGTCTGTTTCCATGCTGTACAGCTCTATGACTTTAGGTGATGAAGGGGCAATGCTCCGAAAGCTTGTGATTTCAAATAAACCTTTTTGACTATAACCTGGTGTTGTGTGACTTCACACTTTGTTCACCCCAGTCTGACACTGGCACCTCCATATCATGGTTCACTAATGCCCTTTAGGGAACAAAACTGCCACCCTTACCTGGTCTGGTCTGCATGTGACTCCAGACCCACAGCAACGTCATAGAGTCATAGAGATGTACAACATGGAAACAGACCCTTCGGTCTAACTCATCCACGCTGACCAAATATCCCAACCCCATTCTAGTCCAACCTCCAAACCCTTCCTATTCATATACCCTTCCAGATGCCTTTTAAATGTTGTAATTGTACCAGCCTCCACCACTTCCTCTGGCAGCTCATTCCACACATGAACTACCCTCTGTGAGAAAAAGTTGCCCCTTAGGTCTCTTTTATATCTTTCCCCTCCCACCCTAAACCTATTACCTCTAGTTCTGGATGCCCCCACCCCAGGGAAAAGACCTTGTCTATTTACCCTATCCATGCCCTTCATGATTTTATAAACCTCTATAAGGTCACCCTTCAGCCTGCGATGCTCCAGGGAAAACAGCCCCAGCCTATTCAGCCTCTCCCTATAGCTCAAATCCTCCAACCCTGGCAACATCCTTGTAAATCTTTTCTGAACCCTTTCAAGTTTCACAACACCTTTCCAATAGGAAGGAGATCAGAATTGCACACAATATTCCAAAAGTGGCCTAACCAACGTCCTGTACAGCCCCAACATGACTTTCCAACTCCTGCACTCAATACTCTGACCAATAAAGGAAAGCATACCAAATGCCTTCTTCATTATTCTATCTATCTGTGACTCCACTTTCAAGGAGCTATGAACCTGCACTCCAAGGTCTCTTTGTTCAGCAACACTCCTTAGGACTTTACCATTAAGTGTATAAGTCCTGCTGAGATTTGCTTTCCCAAAATGAGGCACCTCGCATTTATCTAAATTAAACTCCATTTGCCACTCCTCAGCCCATTGGCCCATCTGGTCAAGATCCTGTTGTAATCTGAGGTAACCTTCTTTGCTGTCCACTACACCTCTAATTTTGGTGTCATCTGCAAACTTACTAACTGTACCTCTTATGCTCACATCCAAATCATTTACATAAATGATGAAAAGTAGTGGACCCAGCACCGATCCTTGTGACACCCCACTGGTCACAGGTCTCCAGTCTGAAAAACAACCCTCTGCCACCTCCCTCTGTCATCTACCTTTGAGCCAGTTCTGTATCCACATGGTTAGTTCTCCCTGTATTCTATGGGATCTAGCCTTGCTAAAAAAAATCAACGTGGTTGGCTCTTAACTGCCCTCTGAGCAAATGAGGGATGGGCAATTAATGTTGGCCTGACCAACGATACCCACATTTTGGGAATCAATAAAAACAAAATTAATTCGGTCTTTCGCATTGCATAATACGAATTTGAAAATAGCCTGCTACTCAAACTATTCTTACAGAAATTATCTCACATTCCAGGGATTTACCCAGTCGATGTGAACTGAATTGAACTGAATTGAATTGAATTTATTGTTACGTGTACCAAGTGAATCAATACAGGCAGATCACAGAGTTAAGTAGCATAGATAGTAAATAATAGGTAAACAGCGGCAAAAACAAAAACACAGGGACAGGCGAAAGTTAAGAGTTTGACAGTCCATTCAGTATTCTAACAACAGTAGGGTAGAAACTGTTTTGAAACCGGCTGGTGCATGTGTTCAGGCTTCTGTACCTTCTCCCCAATGGTAGAGGTTGTAGAAAAGCATTGCCAGGGTGGGATGGATCTTTGAGAATGCTGGCGGCCTTTCCTTGACAGTGGGCCTGGTAGATGGATTCTATAGATGGGAGGTTGGTCTTTGTGATTGTCCAGGCCGAGTTCACCACTCTCTGTAACCATCTCTGATCTTGAATGGAACAGTTGCCAAACCAGGTAGTGATACATCCAGACAGAATGCTCTCTATGGCGCATCTATAAAAGTTTGTAAGGGTATTCGCTGTCATGCCAAATTTCCTCAACTGCCTGAGGAAGAAGAGACATTGTTGGGTCTTTGTAACCACATGAACAGTCCAAGAAAGCTTGTTGTGGATGACCACTCCCAAGAGTTTGACATTCTCCACTTGTTCCACTTGTTAATGTGTAGTGGGGCTTGAGTAACATCCTGCCGAAAGTCAATAATGAGTTCCTTGGTTTTGCAAAGTCATCATTATTACTGCATTTTCCTTGCTACCTGCCTCTCTATTTCCCTGACTTATCCCATTACCACTGCTATTCGCAGGCATATAAACCACTCCTACAAACATTGTCTAGTTTCTACTGTATCTTAGCTCCACCAAAACTGATCCTACACCCTACTCTTCTCATTGGAGATCCTCTCTCACACAAATACACTGATCTGATCCCTTAATGTCTGCATTTTTCCTCTAGTCTTCCTGTAAGTCAAATATCCTTAAATAACTCAGTCCCAGTCTTAGCCACCTTGCAGATATTTAGTAGAAACCTCTTTCTCCAGAGATTGATGAGTATGAGGATAACAGGACAAGACAGGGTAAACACAGGAAGGATGTTCCCAGTGACCGGGGAGACAAGAAGCAGGGGGTCACACTCTAAGGATACAGGGTGGCCATTTCAGACTGAGATGAGGAGAAATGTCTTCACCCAGAGAGTGGGGAGCCTTTGGGATTCTCTGCCACAGGAAGTGGTTAAGGCCAAAACATTGAATGTTTTCAAGAAGGAGTTAGATACAGTTCTCAGGGCTAAAGGGATCAAAGGGTCTGGGGAGAAAGTGGGAACAGGGGACTGAGTTGGATGATCAGCCATGACCATATTGAATAGTGGAGCAGGCTCGAAGGGCCGAGTGGCCTCTTCCTGATCCTAGTTTCCTTGTTTCTACATTTCTCTGACAGGGAGTGGTTGAAATAAATATCACACGTGTGTTTAGTGGGAAGTTAGATAAAGAAATGAGGGAGACGGGAATACTCATTCACATTGCCATTGCCTCCAGGGCTGTAAACCTAAAGTTGGAAAATGGGAATAGTGTAGTCAGACCTTTGTTGACTTGCATGGACATAATGGGCCGAATGGCCTTTGTCTGGTCTGCAAGCATTCATGAGTCTATGAGAAGGATGTGCTGATAGGGGAGATGAAGCAGAGTGTGAGGAGTTTCCTGTGTAGCATAAATGTCAACCTTTTGGGCTGAATGGGCTGTTTCTGTGTTGTAAATATGAGGTAATAGTTTGTATCTTTGTAATATTGCTTCAGGATATTTCATTAGATTAATAACACAATGCAACAACTCGCTAGTAATCTGTGGAATCTGTCGGTTGATGTTTGAACTTTCAACATCCTGGGGTTACCATTGGCCAGAAACTCAACTGAACCATCCACATAAATGCACTGGATACAAGATCAGGTCAGAGAATGGGAATCCTGCAGTCACTTCCTGACTCTCCAAAGCCTGTCCACCATCTACAAGGCACAAATCAGCAGTGTGATGGAATACTCTCCACTTGCCTGGACAAATGGGCAGCATGGTGGCACAGTGTTTAGCACTGCTGCCTCACAGCACGAGGGAACCGGGTTTGATTCCAGCCTTGGGCGACTGTCTGTGTGGAGCTTGCACATTCTCCCCGTGTCTGCGTGGGTTTCCTCCGGGTGCTCCAGTTTCCAAAGATGTGCAGGTTGTGTGAATTAGTCACACTAAATTGCCCATAGTGTTCAGGGATATGTCGGTTAGGTGCCTTAGTTGGGAGTAAATGTAGAGTATTAGGGTAGGGGAATGGGTCTGGGTGAGTTAATCTTCAGAGGGTCAGTGTGGATTCGTTGGGCCAAATGGCCTGTTTCCATTCTGTAGGGATTCTATGAGTGCAGCCCCAACAACTCTCAAAACACGACAGCATCAAATCATGGATGTGTTTCAATTGCATAGGTGAAAAAATAATTTTCTGGTGGTATGTGATCCATGGGATAATTACTGAACATTAGGGCGTGCTGAAATTTTGATTCAGATATCTCTTTCCTTTGTAACTGGAAACGCCTTTTGAATGAATGTTCATTTCTGCATACGATGCAGAAAGATACTTTGGTCGAAGTTTCACACGAATTGAAAAGATGAGTCAAAAAGGAAAAATCTGTCATATGTCTACAAATGATTGATCTTTTTAAATCTTGCGGATTGCAGTATTCCAATAACATTCCTAGTTAAAAATCACACAACACCAGGTTATACTTCAACAAGTTTATTTGAAAGTACAAGCTTTCTGAGCACTGCTCCTTCGTCAGGTGGCTAGTGGGGCAGGTACATAGGACACAGAATTTATTGTAAAAGATCAAGGTGTCATACAACTGATGCAATGTATTGAACAAACATAGATTGCTGTTAAATCTTGAATCACATAGAGCCATAGAGATGTCCAGCAGGGAAACAGACCCTTCGGTCCAACCCGTCCATGCCAACCAGATATCCCAACTCAATCTACTCCCACCTGCCAGCACCCGGCCCATATCCCTCCAAACCCTTCCTATTCATATACCCATTCAAATGCCTCTTAAATGTTGTAATTGTACCAGCCTCCACCACTTCCTCTGGCAGCTCATTCCATATACGTACCACCCTCTGCATGAAAAAGTTGCTCCTTAGGTCCCTTTTATATCTTTCCCCTCTCACCCTAAACCTATGCCCTCTAGTTCTGGACTCCCCCACACCAGGGAAGAGACTTTGTCTATCTATTCTATTCATGCCTCTCATGATTTTATAAACCTCTATGTCACCCCTCAGCCTCCAGGGAAAATAACACCAGCTTACTCAACCTCTCCCTATAGCTCAAATCCTCCAACCCTGGCAACATCCTTGTAAATCTTTTCTGAATCCTTTCAAGTTTCACAACATCTTTCTGATAGGAAGGAGACCAGAATTGCACGCAATATTCCAACAGTGGCCTAACCAATGTCCTGTACAGCCACAACATGACCTCCCAACTCCTGTACTCAATATTCTGACCAATAAAGGAAAGCATACCAAACGCCTTCTTCACTATCCTAACAACCTGCGACTCCACTTTCAAGGAGCTATGAAGCTGTACTCCAAGGTCTGTTTGTTCAGCAACACTCTCCAGGACCTTACCAATAAGTGTATAAGTCCTGCTAAGATTTGCTTTCCCAAAATGTAGCATTTATCTAAATTAAACTCCATCTGCCATTTCTCAGCCCATTGGCCCATCTGGTCAAAATCCCATTGTTATCTGAGGTAACCTTCTTCACTGTCCACTACACCTCCAATTTTGGTGTCATCTGCAAACTTACTAACTATACTGCGATGCAGGTTTCAATCGATTAATATGTAAATCCCAGAATTTCTTTCAAGTCACTATCCGAGATAACTTAAAGTTTTATCAGTACATAAAAAAAGGTTATAAAAAAAGGTTGTATGCATTAAAGATGTAAGGTTAGAATCTGTCTGTATCCCAAACTGGAATGAGACTAGTTTTGATTAGATTAGATTACTTACAGTTTGGAAACAGGCCCTTCGGCCCAACAAGTCCACACCGACCCGCCGAAGAACAACCCATCCAGACCCATTCCCTTACATTTACCCCTTCACCTAACACTACGGGCAATTTAGCTTGGCCAATTCACCTAACCTGCACATTTTTGGACTGTGGGAGGAAACCGGAGCACTCGGAGGAAACCCACGCAGACACGGGGAGAACGTGCAAACTCCACACAGACAGTTGCCTGAGTTGGGAATTGAACCCAGGTCTCTGGCGCTGTGAGGCAGCAGTGCTAACCACTGTGCTACTGTGCCACCCATACCACTGTGCTACGGTGCCACCCACGTTGCCTAAATAGGAATTGATAAAATGTCACATTGACTGACTGCCCACAGATTGTATGCTTTTTGAACAAAATAGAATGTATCCTTAGATAGGAGAAAGTGAGGTCTGCAGATGCTGGAGATCAGAGATGGAAATGTGTTGCTGGAAAAGCGCAGCAGGTCAGGCAGCATCTAGGGAACAGGAGAATCGACGTTTCGGGCATTAGCCCTTCTTCAGGAAGAAGGGCTAATGCCCGAAACGTCGATTCTCCTGTTCCCTAGATGCTGCCTGACCTGCTGCGCTTTTCCAGCAACACATTTCCATCTCTGTATCCTTAGATAGTCAGTCAATGTGACGTTTATAAATTCCTACTTTGGAAATAAAACTATTCTGACTCATAAGCTTTCGGAGCTCAGTTCCTTTGTCTGGTGAAGTGGACCTGATAAAGGGGCAGCGCTCTTAAAGCTTGTGATTTCAATTGGACTATAACCTGGTGCCACATGAATTCTGACTTTGAACACTTCATCATTAACGGTAGTGCCTGGAGCTGCCCAGTCCCTAAATTCTGACCCTCACTAAATCATTCCACCTATTGGACTCTGTCTCCTTCTTTAAGACTATCCCTAAACTCTACCTCTTTGACCAAGCTCTTTCTTACAAGCAAATAAAGACCTGCAGATGCTGGAGCTCTCAAACAAAATCAGAAGGTGCAGGGGAAACTCAGCAGGTCTGGCAGCATCTGCGGGGAGAAAGCAGAGTTAACATTTTTAAACTGGTGAGTCTTTTTCTCATCTCCAAATGAGGATTGTGGTCAAATTTTGTTTGATAATGCCTTACGACAATTTATTGCATTAGCCACTATTGAAATGAAACTTTTACCAAACTGCAAATAACTGCAGCATGAAACTTTAGAAACTAAGAAACCAAGCACGTATTTGACTCAGCCTAAAGTATAGAGAGCCATAGAGTTGTAGAGTTATAGAGCTGTACAGCACAGAAACTAACCCTTCAGCCCATCTCATCCATGCCAATAGATATCCTAAATTAATCTATCCCTCTAAATCCTTCCCAATCATGTCCCCATCTAGGTGTCTTTTAAATGTTGTAGTTGTACCAGCCTCCACCACTTCCTCTGGCAGCTCATTCCATACATGCACCACCTCTATGGGAAAAGTTGCCCCTTTGGTTCCTTTGAAATCTCTCCTCCCTCATCTGAAACTGAACAACCTGAACAAATGAATGTGTCAGAAATAAATGCTGCAAATCTGATCATTATTCAGAAATGTTGAAAACACGTAACAGATAAATCTCTGCAAAATCCTGCAGCTTCAATAGGTCTTCCAATATTAGAGTCCTTGTCCAGAGCAACACCCCCCCAGTATCGAGGCACTGCTGTTTACTGTCAATTAGCTGCAATGGTCAGACCACAAGACTGACAAAAGACATGCAAAGAAAACAGGAATTGCTGGAGAAACTCAGCAGGTCTGACAACATCTATTAACACTAGTTTCAAGTCCAGTGACCCTATTCAATACAGGACTTGCAAAGCACTTTCTCTACTCTGAGCTTGGTCAAGGCAGGTGATTACTGGGAGGGCAGAGAAAATGCTACAAAAACAGAAATTGCTGGAGAAACTCAGCAGGTCTGGCAGTGGAGAGAAATCAGAATTAATGTTTCAGTTTGAGTGACTCTTCCCCAGAACTGATGGTGGTTAGGAAAAAGATGGTTTTTATGCCGAAAATAGGGTGGGGGAAGGGGGTAAGGAGTAAACGGTAGATGGAGATAGAGCCTGCAGACAGAGAAGGACAGTCGTTGGACAAAGGAGTAGACAATGATCAGCCTGGGAGATGAATAGCTTTTAGTGGACAATTAATGTTTAACAATGGGTTGTGTGTAAAAGCAGACCATGTGACAACAAGGCCTGTTATGTGGGGTTGGGGTGGGGGTAAGAACATGGGAAAACAGGCCTCAAGCCCCTGAATTGTTGAACTTGATACTGAGTCCAAATGCTTCAAAGATGTCCTCAATCCCAGAGGGAAAAACCATGTTAAAAAAACAGTAATACTTGGGAAATGAAGCCCCTGGAGCACTGTTCTGAAGTATACAAGAAAGTAGGTCCACTATGTGTCCTTTGCAAGTTATATTCATTTTTGAAACTTTTCTGGAAGAATGGAACATCCTTATTGACTTGTGCCTAAGACTGCCCCAATATCTGTGAAGAAACAGCTGCTAAAGTGGGTCAATGGTTTCAGTTCTCAGAGCTGGACCCTGAGGTAGGCCGGCTGCAAACAGGGGAAGGTGTGTGTGGAAACGTATGCATCCCACCCTCTCATCCAGTCAGACACTGCCAGTCACACCTACACCAAAGTGTCTCGGATACAACATTGGATTGTTTGGACAATCTTGGTCATTCTCAGTCTCGAGGGTCAGCCCAGGGAAAAGAAAGAAAACTGTCCTAATACATTGTACATCGACCCGGGTTCGATTTCTGCCATGGCAGATAATGGAATTTGAATTCAGTAAATATGGAATTAAGCTTCTAATGATGACCATGAATCCATTGTCAATTGTTGGGAAAATCCATCTGGTTCACTAATGTCCTTTAGGGAAGGAAACTGCCATCCTTACCTGGTCTGGTCTACAAATGACTCCAGACCCACAGCAATGTGGTTGACTCTTAACTACCCTCTGGGCAATTAGGGATGGGCAATAAATGCTGGCCGAGCCAGTGACACCATCATCTCCTGAATGAATTAAAAAATTAGCAGGGATGTTCAAATCCTAACTTCAGAATCGGAATTCAGCCTAATAACTCAGGAATATGTAATAGAGTGTTTCAGCAAAATTAAGGTGGGTGATTGATTAACATGTGACTTCAATCCCATGCTAACATTGGCAGACACGTCACTCTGATTTTCTGAAGTGGTTCAGCAATATATTCAAATTATCAAACTCATTCCCCCACCTTTGTCACAAAAGGACAATACATGGTGAGGGACAAAGGTGGGTGACGTATAAAAGAAGCAGAGAACAAAGCAGTCTGAAGATTCCAGTTTGCATGTGAGGGTTAAGTGACAAACTCAGCTCCTACAGTATCGTTGTAAAAGGTATTTACCTTCAGCAATGTTGCCATAGAAACTTTGGTGACAGCTTAACTAGAAACACAATGCTCTTAATCTGAGCTGTTAGTGGAATAGTCCATAACATGGCTGTTGTTCAGGCAAAATAAATAAACATATCTAAAATCAGCATGATTTTGGATATGCTGGTGTTGGGCTGGGGTGGACAAAGTTACAAATCACACAACACCAGGTTAGAGTCCACCAGGTTTAATTGGAAGCACTAGCTTTCGGAGCGCCGCTCCTTCATCAGGTGGTTGTAAGGAGCAGCGTTCCGAAAGCTTTTGTTTCCAATTAAACCTGTTGGACTCTAACCTGGTGTGTGATTTTTAACTAAAATCAGCATTTGATCATTTGCCTCAAGATTATTCTTGGATAATCCCTACTTGCTCTTGAATTTTGTGACTTTCTCAGGCCATTTCAGATGGCAGCTCATATATTACCCTTGAGAAGGTGGTGGTGAGCTGCTTTCCTGAACCACTGCAGATCATGGGCTGTAGGTTAACCCATAAGGGCCTTACGGAGGGAATTCCAGGATTTTGAACTGATGACACTGACTGAAGAGCCAGCGTGTTGCTGAGGGGTCCAGAGTCACATGTAGAGCAGACAAGTCACTGAAGAAAAAAAAACAGAAAGTGCTAGAAAAGCTCAGCAGGACTGGCAGCATCTATGGAGAAAAATCGGAGCTAATATTTTGGTTACTGGCTAGTTCAGTTGGCTGGACAGTTGGTATGTGATAGGGATTGATGCCCAACAGCGCAGATCCAATCCCAGCACAGGCTGAGGTTACCATGAAGGACCTGCTTTCACAACCATGCCCTTTCCCTGAGGTGTGGTAACTCTCCAGTTAAACTCACCAGCAGTTGGCTCTGTCTCAGAGAGTGCGACTATGGTGACTTTGCTTTTGTTATAGACCATGTAATCCTTTCATTTTATTATTTTGGCCTTGTAAAGTCAACAGACTTCCCTCCCCTGAAGACGTTCAAACAAAACACTTCACTATTATTAGTTTTATATTGCAGATTTTACTCATTGCATTCAGATTTCAACATCTGCCCTTGTGGGATCTAAATCTCTCGAGCATTCGACTGAAGTTCTTGGGGAATACCAGTCCAGTGACATATCCACTACACCACTGCCCCACCAAAGCAGACAATGAGTTAGTTTTGGTAGTTCCTTCACAGCGTGCAAGTGCATAGTGTTAGCACTGATGTTGCTTCCTCCACACAAGAGTCTCATTGTCAACTGAATGATATTGCTCGGACTTTTACTGAGGTTTAGTGTGTGGGTGGGTACACATTAACTTGGCAGATTCAATTCGTTACTCTGTTTATAATCCATTACTTTGCAGGTGTTCTAACTTCTGGCACAGAAACTGGCGAGACACACCCTGTAAATCTGGGAAAAAAATACATGTCCTTGCAAGATCACAGGACTCTTAGTGATGGGCTCAGTCATTCAACTTCCATTATACGTTTTTTGCAGAATAGACAGGCACTCTCTCTAATTGCTCCTTTTGTCAATAAGTGCCTTGAATTTCCTGCATGTTTTTTCTTCTCTAAGTCTAAAAGCTGAAAGCTGAGATGGACAGAGATGCAGAATGGGTGGTATCACATTTACTGTCATCCAAGAATTGGAGCTGGGTCACCAAGGGTTCATTTTAGGGAGACATTTCCTCACACAAATGGTTGTCACAATCTGGAATCGTTCCCAATAAAAAGGGACAGACAATGAGATTTTCATGAGCTATGTGCAACGAAAGTTATGCATATCATAGAATCTAGAATCCTTACATTATGGAAACAGACCCTTCAGCCCAACAAGTCCACACTGACCCTCCAAAGAGTATCCCACCCAGACCCTTTCCCCTACGCTATAATGCTACATTTATCCCTGACTAATTCGCCTGACCTACACATCCCTAAACAATTTAGCATGGCCAATTCACCTAACCTGCACATCTTTAGATTGTAGGAGGAAACCGGAGCACCCGGAGGAAACCCACGCAGACACGGGCAGAATGTGCAAACTCCACACAGACCGTCACCTGAGGTGGGTCCCTGGAGCTGTGAGGCAGTAGTGCCAACCACTGAGCCACTGGGCTTTGGGCTTTTTGAATTTTGAATTATTTTGAAAAGGAGAGGCAGATTGATGTGGTCGACTGCTCTGCAGGTCAGCAGGTGATTTTGGGACAGTGACAAAAATCCAATATTGCTCAGAACACATGTGACTGCAGACTCCTGTGGTATTAATGGAAAGATGTTCAATTTATGATATATAGGGGAAACATATTTAAGGTCATCAAGTTTGTTTTCAGGTCAGTTCAGAAAACACTGTAATTCAGTTCAAAAGCAAGTTTCAGTTTCTCTCCTGGCAGGAGTTCAGGGGGAGTTCAGTGAAGCCAGCCACGTTAGCAGAGGGGTTCAGTTTGTGAAGTTTTCAGGTTAAAAGAGTGGGTGGAAGTCTGCAGGTTTCAGAGCTGATAAGCTTTAGTACTCTCAGATTTGTCAGGAGCACATGGCCGCAGACTCAGAAAGGAATCACCAAACTGCCTCTCTGAAAGAAAACCCTGACAGAGCCTTGGATGCTGGAGATCAGAAACAAAATCAGAAATTGCAGGAAACGTTCAGCAGCGTGTGTGGAGAGAAACCAGAGTTAACGCTTTGGGTTCAGTGCCCCCCCCCACTCAGTACACTGCCTCTCTGCATATCTGAGAGGAACCCCAGCATGCTGATCAAAATAAAGACTTAGAGTCATATAGATGTACAGCATGTAAACAGACCCTTCGGTCCAACTTGTCCATGCTGACCAGATATCCCAACCCAATTTAGTCCCACCTGCCAGCACCCGGCCCATATTCCTCTAAACCCTTCTCATTCATATACCCATCCAGATGCCTTTTAAATGTTGTAATTGTACCAACCTCCACCACTTCCTCTGGCAGCTCATTCCATACACGTACCACCCTCTGTGTGGAAAAGTTGCCCCTTTGGTCCCTTTTATATCTTTCCCCTCTCACCCTAAACCTATACCCTCTAGTTCTGGACTCCCCCATCCCAGTGAATATATATATTTGTATCCGTACCCCTCATGTATTTATAAACCTCTACAGAATAAGGTCATCCCTCAGCCTCCGACGCTCCAGGGTAAACGTGCACATTTCTGTTGTGCTTAGTCTGACCTCAGACTCTCTCAAAGTGCCTCACAGCTTTACCTGAGTCACAATTGTGAGACACACAACAGCCAGGTTATGTACAGCAAGCTTCCACACTCAGCGATGTGGTAACAACCAGTTAATCTGTCTTAGTGGTAGCATTATATATTATCCCTGGGGTACAAGGAGAAACATCCCTGACTGTGGTTTGAAATAGTGCCAGTTAATCTAAATCCACCAGAGAGGGAAAATTGAGCACTGGTCGAACATATAATTTGAGAAAACAGCACCTCCGGCAGTGTAGCATTCCTTTAGTACTGACCTTATTGAGGGTTATAAAATCATGAGGAGCATAGATAAAGTAAATGACAAGGGTCTTTAACCCTAACGTGAGGGAGTTCAAAACTCGAGGGCATAGGTTTAAATTGCAATGAGAAAGATTTATAAAAAGGACATAAGGGGCAAATTTTTACACAGAGAGTTGTTTGTGCATGGAGTGAACTGCCAGAGGAAGTGGTAAATACGAATACAGTTAGAACATTTAAAAGAATTTGGGTAAGTTCATGAATAGGAAAGGTTTGGAGGGAAATGGGCCAAATGCAGGCAGGTGGGACTAGTTTAGTTTGGGAACATGGTTGGTGTAGCATGGATAGGGTAAATAGTCAAGGTCTTTTACCTGGGGTGAGGGAGTCCAGAACTAGAGGGCATAGGTTTAGGGTGGGAGGGGAAAGATATAAAAGGGACCTAAGTGGCAACTTTTTCCCACAAAGGGTGGTGCATGTATGGAATGAGTTGCCAGAGGAAGTGGTGGAGGCTGGTATAATTACAGCATTTAAAAGGCATCTGGATGGGTATATGAATGGCAAAGGTTTAGAGGGATATGGGCCAAATGCTGGTAAATGGGACTAGATTAGTTTAGGATATCTGGTCGACATGGACATGTTGGACTGAAGCATCTGACTCTATGACTCCTGACGCTGGATTGGCAGTATGTACAAACCACTGGGAATGGATGTGAACGTGCAGTGTTCTCTCTGAAAGTGAGCCATGGTTAGCATTCACTGCTAACAACACACAAAGGTCGTGCTTGTCCATGTTGCATTTCAACCAATATTGATTGATTGATTTATTGTCACATGTACCGAAGTACAGTGAAAAGCTTTGTTTACGAGCAGTACGGGCAGATCGTAGTAAGGATGTACAGATCAGGGAGACTTAGACAGAAGGTTACATACAAGAGAGATCAAGCAAGATCAACATTATTTGAGTTAGAAATCACACAACACCGGGTTAAGGTCCAACAGGTTTATTTGGAAGTATGAGCTTTCAGAGCGTTGCTCCTTCATCACTACTTCCAAACAAACCCGGTGTTGTGTGATTTTTAACTTTGCCCACCCCAGTCTAACACTGGCATCTCCAAATCAGAGCATTACTTGAGGCTAGAGAATGCATCCATCAGTTTAATACTGGGCTGGGAAGATGCTGTTTCTGAACCTGCTGGTATGTGCGTTCAAGCCTCTATATCTTCTGCCTGATGGAAGAGGTTGGAGGAGATTGTTATCGGGGTGGGAGGGACCTTTGATGACGTTGGCAGCCATTCTGCGGTAGTGAGCCATGTAAATGGAGTCAGTGGATGGAGGCTTGGCTTCTGTGCTGGCCTGGGCTGTGCACACAACCTTTTTTACGGTCCTGGGCAGAGCAGTTTCTATTTAACAAGTAACAACTAAGGCATGATGACGGAGGGAGCGATTGTTAAAGGTGGTGGATGAGGGGCTGACCCAGTGAGGTCACTTTGTCCTGGTTGGTGTTGGGCTTCTTGAGCATTCCATCACCCTCCTGTCCTGCTAATGAAACAGAGTGAACAGTGTGATCTAAGAGTGCTTTGTCAATGCATAGAGGTGTCATAAGAATGGGGTTTGCAACAGACTAGTGTAGGTGACATTGTCACATGCTCACAATGGAAAGTCTAAAATGGAGAATCAGGAGGGTCAGTAACAACAGAAAACTGATTAATGGTAAGTCGCAAAAGCACAAGAAGGAAAATGAAGACTTTTTTTGTTTAGCGAGTTGTTATGATCTGGAAGGTTCTACCTCAAAAGGTGAGAAAACAGGAACTTACAAAGGGGCACAGGATACTTATCTGAAAAATGAGGATTTTGCAGCATTGTGGAGGAAGAGATTAAGGCTAACTGGATGGCTCTATCAAAGCACTGGCCCAGGTGTATTGATCTGCCCTGTAAGATTTTCTGATCAATAAAATTGTACTTGGCAGCATCCATTTTTAAGCACCATTAGGTGATCCCAAGCGATGCTTGCTATGTCTCACTGGAGTATCACGCTAGAAATCAAGACCCACGTTTCCTGGAGTCGCCACAAAATTAAAGATTTTTAATTTTTAAAAGTACGCAAAATCCCCCAATTTACCTGACTATCAGACTCAGATTGATAGAAAGCAAGGGCCAGGTTTCTATACTAAACCAGAATATTTATTTATTATAAATAATTGGATTCTGGGTATAAGGAAATATTTTTAAACTATCAGCGTTCAATTAAAACACAAATCCCTTATAAATGTCCTCTTTCACATACATGCAAACACTCATACACACTTTCTCATACACAAAAACACACACAGACACACTCTCTCTCTTACACACACTCTGTCATATACACACACATACATATACAATAAAATTGGTTATGGATACAGGAGAGAACTTGACAGACAATTCAGTCATCTTTGTTCCCTGATTCTGTGGCTGAGATGATCTTTATAATGTTTAGCTGGCCAGGGTCTTGCTTCAGTTGTCTTTCTCTAGATGCTTCCATTGTTGGTTAGAGATACAAGGTGGCAGATTTCCTTATAAACAGTCTCTGAGTTATCACTTAAAAGTCACAGCGTAAACAACTGCTGCAATTCTCTTCAAGGTTATGGTAAAGTTTGACTGCAGAGAACAGAGAGACAGTTGGCAAGCTGAGGAAGAATTGTACATTTCTATTCCCAGTAACCTGATCCCAGTTCCAGGCTGTTCAGTTCCATGAGAACCAATCAAACAGTTGTTGCCAGGTAAAAAGGTCTCTATCATTAATAACTGTCCATGGACGAATCAAATTTTTGTTGACAACAAAAACTGCATCTCAAAAACGCCTTGGTTCTGGATCATCGATAACTGCTTGTTCTAGCTGTTGTATACTGTGGTTACCATGGGAACCAGGTTACTAGCTTTTCTAAACTTACTGCCATCCTTTTAAACATTGGGTTCTAAAGATCTCTTTCTCATTTCGGTTCCCAGTTTTTAAAAACTCATCATTAAAATATATGGTCCTTACGTACTCCTGCATGCCTCTGATTCAATGCTTAACTCTTGCCATCCCAGTATAGGTCCCTCCTATGGGAAGGATGTTGTGAAACTTGAAATGGTTCAGAAAAGATTTACAAGGATGTTGCCAGGGTTGGAGGGTGTGAGCTAAAGGGAGAGTCTGAATAGGCTGGGGCTGTTTTCCCTGGAGTGTCAAAGGCTGAGGGGTGACCTTATAGAGGTTTATAAAATCATGAGGGACATGGATTGGATAAATAGACAAAGTATTTTCCCTGGGGTGGGGGAGTCCAAAACTAGAGGGCATAGGTTTAGGGTGAGAGGGGAAAGATTTAAAAGGGAGCTAAGGAGCAACCTTTTCATGCAGGGGGTGGTATGAGTATGGAATGAGCTGCCAGAGGAAGTGGTGGATGGAGGCTGGTGCAATTACAACATTTGAAAGGCATCTGGATGGGTATATGAATAGACTCATGCAGATGTACAGCATGGAAACAGACCTTCCGGTCTAACTCGTCCATGCTGAGAATAGGAAGCGATTTGAGGGATATGGGCCAAATGCTGGCAAATGGGACTAGGTTAATTTAGGATACCTGATCAGTGCGGAGGAGTTGGACATGAAGGGTCTGTTTCAGTGCAGCACAACTCTATGACTGTAATAGTATGCCAGCAGTAAATGTTCACTGGCACAATGCAGCATGAGCAATTTATGTCACCAGTCAGCATGGAGTGGTGGCTCTATGCTTTGATATTGTAACTTGAAACTCTGTATTCTGAATGGTTTCCTCTCCTAACACATCCATCCCCGGCTGAACACACATTAAATAACTTGAAAGAATGAGAAGTACTCAAAGGGACCATTAGTTTCTTAGAGCTTCGTTGCTGGTTGATTCTACATCGCTGTTGCACATTTTTCAGAATTGCTTCAAGTGTCATGATCATACGGAGTAGGTGCAGGAGTAGGCCCTGCAGTCCAGTCCTTTAGGAAAGGAGACACAGTAGCAACAGTGTGTACCATCTACAGGGTACATTGCAAATGCACATTGATATACCTCCAACTGCATCGTCCAAATCCTCTTCCAACCAGACAGCAAAGGGGAGTATCACCATCTGAAAGCCATACGTTCCCACTTATCTGTGAAAAGAATAGCGACCTTACCCGTGGGAAGGTAATGGTCTAGTGGTATTATCACTGGACTATTAATCTAGAGACCCAGGTAATGTTCAGGAGACTTTGGTTTGAATCTCACTGTGGAGGAGTGTAGCATTTGAATTTGATTAAAAACATTAAGAGTTTAATGAAGACAATGGTGAAACCGTTGTGGGGGATACTATCTGGTTCATTAATATCCTTTAGGGAGGGAAATGCTTACAAATGGGACTAGATTAGGTTAGGATATCTGGTCAGCATGGACGAGTCAGACCAAAGGGTCTATTTCCGTGCTGTACATTTCTATGAGCTGTTCTAGTCTACATGTGACTACAGACCCACAGCAATGGTATTGACTGTTAACTATTCTCTGAAACAGCACTAGCAAGTTAGGATGGACAATAAATGCTATGCCAGCCAGTGATGAGTGAATAAAGAATATGTCCTTTGGGGTCTCTCTCTCTCTTTCTCTGTTCTGGCGTGTGTGTAACTCCAGGTGGACCTAGCCATGGTGAAACAGCCTCACACATTACTCTGAATCACCACAGAAAAAAACAAACTACAATCCAGACAGGCTGTCACAGATCAAGGAGGCTGCTCACCATCACCTTCTGGAGGGCATGTAAGGCCGGACAATAAGTGCTGACCTGGCCAAACTGCACCCATGTTCCATGAACAAATATTAAAAATGCATTTGACCAAAACTCTTCGAACGTTCAGAGACCCCACAATACCTTAATACTGCCAATCCCTGAAATAACATTTAACATGTAACATATTAAAACTCACAAACTTATCTGCATCTAGCAATGATTTTCTTTCCCTGATATTGACCTATTGTTCCTTAGTTTTTTTAAGGGTGTGGTAAACGTTTGTTAAGCTGTGGGCTACCAGGTTGTATTTTGTATTGCGTCAGAGTGGTGATGGATGTCTTCAATCTGATTCATGCTTGTCCAGAAACTGACAGTATCTATCAAGGCTTCTCTCAATGCTTTACTCTCAGCTGTTACACATGAGTCACTCATCAGAGTCATTCTGTAGAAGTGTCAGTTCTGAGGAAGTCAAGGGTAACTGGGGAAAGGTAGGCAGTTGGACTGGTGACCACATTCAGATCAGCAGGATCAAGTGGCCAGATTACTTTTTAAACTGGTTCATGGATGAAGACATCGCTGGTTGACCTGAGAGTCCTAATTCTGAAGTCTCTTGAGGTTAATAGTTGGGTTCAGTTGGCATTTAGGAAAGTAAATGCAATTCATTTCAAGGGAATTAGAATACAAGAGATGAGATATATTGCTGAGACTATATAAGATTAGGTTAGATTCCCTACAGTGTGGAAACAGGCCCTTCAGCCCAACTAGTCCACACTGACCCTCTGAAGAGTAACTCACCCACACCCATTCCCTATATTTACTCCTGACTAATGCACCTAACTCTATGGGCAATTTAGCATATCTTTGGACTGTGGGAGGAAACCAGAGCACATGGAGGAATCCCACGCAGATATAGGGTGAAAGTGCAAACTCCACACAGACAGTTGCCCGAGGCTGGAATCTAACCCGGGTCCCTGGTGCTGTGAGGCAGCAGTGCTAACCACTGAGCCACTGTGCCGCTCCACAAAGCTCTGGTCAGAATGCATTTGGAATATTGTAAACAGCTTTGGGTCCCATTTCTAAGGAAGGATGGACTGGCAAAGGAGGGAGTCCAGAGGAGGCTAACAAAACTGATAATGGGGATGATGGGCTTGTCATTCAAGGAACGGTTGAGGATTCTGGGTGTGTACTCAATGGAGTTAAAAGGATGGGGGGGGATCTGATTGAAACGTACAGAATACTGAGGGTCCTGAATATAGTGGACATGGAGAAGATGTTCCACTAGGAGGAGAGACTAGGACCTGAGGGCACAGCCGAAGAATGAAGGGATGACCCTGTAGAAGTGCGATGAGGAGGAAGCTGGGGAACTCATTGCTGCAGAGGGCTGTGGAGGCCAAGTCATTGAGTGCATTCAAGACAGAAATGGATAGGTTTCTTGATTAGTAAGGGGATCAAAGGTTTTGGAGAAAAAGTGGGACAATTGGCTTGAGAAACACATCAGCCATGATCAAATGATGAAGCAGACTTGGTGGGCCGAATGGTCTAATCCTGCCCCTATATCTTATGGTCATATGGCCAATGTTTGTGGACCCTCCCTAATTGGCCTGAAGAGTGACACTGAAAAACAGCGATACATTTCCAAATCAGTGGCTTGGAGTGGAACTTGCAGGGGGTGGTGCTGAGCTGCTTTCTTGAACAGGATACTCACAGTCCCGGGCTTCCAGAGATGGGGAGAGAGCTTCATGATTTTGACTCAGCAACATTGAAGGAATTTGAAGGGGAACTTGTTACTGGTGGTGTTTCCATGTACATGATTCTCAGACAGCACTTTCCAAACTCACGACCACTTCCATCTAGAAGGACAAAGGGTAGCAGGTACATGGGAGGACCACCCCCTGCGAGTTCCACTCCAAGCCACCGACTTGGAAATGTATCGCTGTTTTTCAGTGTCACTGGATAACAATCCTGGAATTCCCTCCCTAAGGGCATTGTGGGTCTTCCTACAGCACATGGACTGTAGCGGTTCAAGAAAGCAACTCATCGTCACCTTCTCAAGGGGCAACCAAGGACAGGCAATAAATGCTGGGCCCAGCCAGCGATACCCCACTTCTTGTGAGTGGATAAGAAAAATCATTAAACTTCTTTACAATTTTGAAGGCCATGTTTTTAAAAATTCACATACAGTTCACACCAGCCTGGCTGACACAGCCAGTGCAATACTGAGGGAGTGCTGCTCTGTCAAAGGGGTGTCTTATGGTATGATAGCGTCACAAAGAAAACTGAATTTCTGATCATTACTTCATCACTGTCTGTAGGAATTTGCTATGTGCAAACTTGGCCACTGTGTTTCCTACATTGCAACAAAAAAATGGTTTACAACTGATGAAGCACATTTCACATCGGGTGGCACGGTGGCTCAGAGTTTAACACTGCTGCCTCACAATACCAGGGATCCAGTTTGATTCCAGACTCGGTGTACTGTCTGTCTGGAGTTTGCACATTCTCCCTATGTCTGCGTGGGTTTCCTCCAGGTACTCCGGTTTCCTCCCACAATTCAGGTTAGGTGATTTGGCCATGCTAAGTTACCCATAGTGTCCATGGATGTGTAGGTTAGGGGAAACATAGAGTAATAGGGTAGGGGAATGGGTCCAGGTGCGATACTCTTCAGAGGGTTGGTATGGAATTGCTGGGCTGAAGGGCCTGTTTCCACATTGTAGGGATTCTACGTAAATATAGCTCCTGTTGTTGCAATGTGGCAGCCAACATCTACACAGCAAGATCCCAACAAACATTGCTGTGATGGTGGCCAGATAACCTGCTTTCCGGGAGTGGTTGAGACTTCAATATTGACCCGTATGATACTGGGCGGGACTCTCTTTCAGCCATCCACCCACTGCATCCGAAGAATCCCTGCCCATCCACTGAACTGCGCTGCGAGATATAATGATGTGAAGGTGTCAGTGTTGGACTGGGGTGGATAAGGTCAGAGGTCACGTGACACCAGATTATAGTCCAACAGGTTTATTTGAAATCACAAGCTTTCGAAGCGCTGCTCCTTCCTCAGGGCGAGTGTTGGACGCAAGTAAGAGGTACCACCGCAATGCCATACCTGAAACAGAGTGCGACACTCCCTGGGCCAGGATTTAGGGCTAAGAGGGGGGTTGACTCCAGCACTCAGTGGCAAGACTGCAATAAACCATAGCTGACGGTGGAAACAAAACAGACCGGATTGGTTACTGCTGTTGCTGCACTTCCCTCCAACAATGGCCCATTGTAGAAACATGATTTCAGGGAATTAGCCCTGACTCAGATTTATTTGTCTGTGGGAGATACTACACTTTGAAGAAAATTGCTTTGTCAATGAAGGGACTCAGGCGAACTCCCTGAAGAATTTAACCCTCTCGGTTATACTTGCTGGCATTTCTGAAAGAGTATTATCTGGTAAATTTGCTTTCGATCTGGTAGTTCACTCCCACAAACAGAATTATTATCAATTTGGAGCTGCCGGTGTTGGACTGGGGTGTACAAAGTTAAAAATCACACAACACCAGGTTATAGTCCAACAGGTTTAATTGGAAATACTAGCGCTCGGAGCACTGCTTCTTCCTGATGAAGGAGCAGCGTTCCGAAAGCTAGTGCTTCCAATTAAACCTGCTGGACTATTATCTGGTGTGTGATTTTTAACGTTTTGGAATTATTCTCATTCTCTTTTCATCAAAAGTTACATCAAAAATGTTTTGCAATTTACATATGAAGGAACTGAAACCAACCTGGTCATTCTAAAAGATGAGAGACTTAACAAACAATCCAGGTCTTTTTAAATATATCATTTCAGTTACATCACACTGTAAACTTTTGCTATAAATTCTGTGTCCTACAATCTACAACCACTTGATGAAGGAGCAGCACTCTGAAAGCTAGTGCTCCAAATAAACCTGTTGGACTATAACCTGGTGTTGTGTGATTTTTAACTTTGTCTCAAATGGTGTTTGTGATGTGAAGAAAAATAATTCATTCTTGCTGGGGCTCGTTTCCCCTGGAGTGTCGGAGGCTGAGAGGTGATCTTACAGAGGTTTACAAAATTATGAGGGGCATGGATAGGATAAATAGATGAAGTCTTTTCCTTGGGGTGGGGGAGTCCAGAACTAGAGGGCATGGATTTAGGGTGAGAGGGGCAAGATTTAAAATGGACATAAAAGGCAACTTTTTCACGCAGAGGGTGGTGTGTGTATGGAATAAGCTGCCAGAGGAAGTGGTGGAGGCTGGTACAATTACAACATTTAAGAGTCATTTGGATGGGTATATGAATAGGAAGGGTTTGGAGGGATATGGGCCGGTTGCTGACAGGTGGGACTAGATTGGGTTGGGATAACTGGTCGGCATGAACGGGTTGGACCAAAGGGTCAGTTTCCATGCTGTACATCTCTATGACTCTATGACAATGAATGAAATCTCTCCTTACCTGATCTGGACTACATGTGACTCCAGACCCACAATAACATGGGTGACTCTCAACTGCCCTCTGGGCAATTAGGGATGGGCAATAAATGCTGGCCCAGCCAACGACACCCATCCATGAATAAACTGAAAATGTATGTTTCCGATGTGCAGATGCCCAGTGCTGTTTGATGGTATCTGTTATTGGAAAGTCTGAGCAACTTGGCATGGATTTGAGGTGCTTCAACAATCCATTGACACAGAGACTGGGCAAGGTTAGAATCATAGAATCCCTTCCATACTGTGGAGGCAGGCCTTTTAGCCCATCGAGTTCACACCAATACCCCAGAGTGCATCCCACACAGACCCACTCTTTATGTAACCCTGCATTTCTCAGGGCCAATCCTTCTAATGTACATATCTTTGGATTGTGGGAGGAAACCCATGCAGACACAGGGAGAATGTGCAAACTCAACACAGACAATCACATGAGGGTGGTATTGAACCTGGGTCCCTGGTGCTGTGAGGCTGCAGTGCCAACCCAAGTTCTCCTTGGAGTGTTTTTGACTGAGCCCACAACTGACACACACATAACAATTAAAGAGGAACGGAAACAAGACAGCATGTTTATCAGTGTGTATTGGAACATGCTGCCTTCGGTCTCTATCTCTCTTTTCACAACTGTCCAGTTCTAGTCACACTTTAATTCAATGACATGATGCAAAGGAGAACTACTAGAAGGGTCCCTGGGATGAAGGATTTCGGTGATTAGGTGGCTAGTTTGGAACACCTGATGTAGTTTCCTCACTGTAAAAGTGACTGAAGGGGGATTTGAGATTTGTACGGGAGTACAACAGAAAGTAGATCAAGCAAGAATCTGTTCCAGTCATAGAGGATGCTGGAGAAACTCAGCAGGTCATGCAGCACCTGCTGAGAGAGAAACATTACAAGTCTAGCGTAACTGAAAGGAGAATCTGTTCCCATTGCACAGTACAAGGGCTGGGGACACGGATTTAAGGTCAAGAGATGCAGGGACCATGTAATGGAAACTTTAATTTTAAACTCAGCCAGCGACGATAGTCTGACCTATGAGTGTGGTGGAAGCAGAGACAATGAACAATTTCGAAAGGTAACTGGATGGCAACTTTGAGGAAACTTTCTAGGCTCCGAGGTTAGTCAGCAATGTTGTCCAAGAGCATGGTCTCGATGGCCTGAATGGCTTCCTTCTACGCTGGAATGATTCTAAGAATCTGTATGTACATTGGGATCCCCCTGTGCAACTGGGAGCTCAATTTAAAATTCACACTCCTCATGTGGGATGCCCCAGTGAGTGGGAGGTTAGGAGGGGGAGGAGGCAGGAGATGCTGGGTGCACCAGTCAAGTGCTGGAGTGGTTCCACCCTCAACATCTTTCAAGAAAGCTTTCAGACTCTAAACACCCCGCCCCTCTCGCTCCCCCTCTCTCTCTTTCTCTCCTTCTCTCTCTCTGTCCCCTTCCCTTTATCTCTCTCCCTCTCTTTCTCTCTCTCCTGCTGAAGTGTTTCCCACTTCCCTCTCTTTCTCTCTCTCCGCTCTCTCTCACTCTCCACTCCCCTCTCCTGATGAAGTGTTTCCCACTTCTACCTCTCTCTTTCTCTTCCCTCTCTCTCTCTTCTGTCCCCCTCCACTTCCAACCCTGAGGTACACTCTCTCTCTCGCTCTCCCCCTCCCCTCTCCACTTCCAGCTCTGAGGTACTCTCTCTCTCTTCTCTCCCCTATCTCTCTCCCCTCTCCACTTCCAGCTCTGAGGTACTCTCTCTTCTCTCCCCTCTCCCCCTCCCCTCTCCACTTCCAGCTCTGAGGTACTCTCTCTCTCTCTTCTCTCCCCTCTCCACTTCCAACCGTGAGGTACACTCTCTCTCTCGCTCTTCCCCTCCCCTCCCCTCTCCACTTCCAGCTCTGAGGTACTCTCTCTCTCTTCTCTCCCCTATCTCGCTCCCCTCTCCACTTCTAGCTCTGAGGTACTCTCTCTCTCTCTCTTCCTCTGGTTGCAATATTTGATTCCCCCTCATTTCCCCTCCCCTCTCTCACATCGATTATTGGGGTCCGAAGGTTTGTGCCATTGATTATATCCCTCGCCCAGTGACAGTAGCTGGGAAAAGGACTTTTTAATTGTTTATGGAAAATAAGATCAGGAGTAAACTATTCAGCCCTTTGCATTTGCGACACCATTCAATATGATCACGGCTGACTATGCAACTCAATTCTCTGTTTCCTGCTTTCTCCCCCTGACCTTCGATCCCTTTCGCCTTAAGAACTATAACTCCTTCTTGAAAACATCCAGTGTTTTGGTCTTAACTGTTTTCTGTGGCAGAGAATTTCACGGGCTCCCCACTCTCTGAGTGAACACATTTCTCCTCATCTCAGTCCTGAGAGTTAGCCTGTATCCTTAGACTGTGACTCCCTGGTTCAATGAGAAGGGCGATGGTTGTTGTCACTCCTAATTACACTTCAAATATTGGTGAGGTCATGGCCTAGTCATATTATCATTAGCCTATTAATCTAGAGTGTGGCGCTGGAAAAGCACAGCCAGTCAGGCAGTATCCCAGGAGCAGGCGAGTCAACATTTCGAGCATAAGCCAGAGACCCTGGTAATGTCCTGTGGTTTCAGGTTCAAATCCTGACATAGACATAGAATTTGAATTCAATAAGTGTTTGAAATTGGGAGTCTAACAATGACCATGAATTCATTGTCGATTGTCAGGAAAAAGCCATCTGGTTCACTAATGCCCTTTAGGGAAGGAAACTGCCATCCTTGCCTGGTCTCTCTAGACCCACAGCCCGATATGGTGTACACTTTCTGGGGAGTTAAGGATGGCCTGACTGGGTCAGTACTGTCCACATCCTGTGAATGGATCAAAAATATATACAATTGGCTCTGGGTGCTTTTCAGGGAGTTGCACTAAGTCCAGCAATTTAGATTGCAGTTCCACGTTTGTTAATCAAATCTGATCCATTACTGTGGTGGGGTTTGAACTCTTTCTGTCAGAGAGTCAAACTGGCCTTTAGTCGTAGCACAGAAACAGACCCTTCAGTCCATCCAGTCCACGGTGAACATAATTTCAAACTAAACTAGTCCTGCCTGCCTGATCCAGGCCCATATCCCTCCAAACCTTGCCTCTTCATGTACTTATCTAAGTTTCGTTCAAACGTTGTAACTGTGTCTGCACCGACCATTTCCTCAGCAAGTTTATTACACACCTGAACCATTCTCTGTGTAAACATTTTGTCCCTCACGTCATTTTTAAATGTCTCTCCACTCACCTTAAAAATATGTCTCCTCATATTGAAATCCCCCATTCTAGGGAAAAGACACCTACCATTAACCCTGTCTACACCCCTCATGATTTTAGAAACCTCTATAAGGTCACCTCTCAGCCTCCTATGCTCCAGTGATAATTGCCCAGCCTATCCAGCCTTTCTTTATAACTCAAACTTTCCATGCCTGGCAACATCCTGGTAAATCTTGTCTGAACCCTCTCCAGCTGAATAACATCCTTCCTATAACTAGGCCACCAGAGCAGCACATAGTATTCCACTACACAACATAACCATGACACAATCATTGCCCTTAGCAGAATTGTAAGACCAGTAGTTAATCATAATGTGTTGAAGTATTCTTTAGACAGTAACAATGCATTTTAGCTTTTCATTTCTAATAAATATTTAATATTTTAACAAATGCATCAACAAGATATGAAATACACAAATGAAGCAAATGTCAAAATTCAGTTTTTCTTTTGCCTTGGAGAGCTATTTTAGTAAATTTGTAAATCTTGTGTACAACCTAGTTAATTTACTTAACAGTCAGCAGTGAAAATACACGACGTTTTGAAGAAGATTTTGTCATGTCACATTTTAATAAACAATGATTGTTTCTACTTTGAAAATTAACCCCCAGAGAATGTCTCAATATAAATATTTTATTTTGCAACACAATAATGAGCTAATTAGTGTTCTTGCTGATTCCAGCTCAATTAGAGAGAAATCATGAAGGAGTCTATTGCATCATTAAATGCACATTCTCAACTCAAACTACATTTAATATCCACTCCGAAGGCAGCATGTCAAAATTTATTTTATTCTTCCATGGAAGGTTGGTGTTGCTGGCTGGGCCACCACTTATTACCCGTCCCTAGTTGCCCCTTGAGAAGATGGGGGTGAGTTGCCTTCTCGAACCACAGCAGTCCATGGGCTGTAGGTAGACCCCACATTTGCCCTGAGGGAGGGAATTTCAGGATCTTGACTCGGCGATATATAACCGAGTCAGGGTGGTGAGTGGTTTGGAGGGGAACTTGCATATGGTTGTTTCCCCATGTATCTGCTGCCCTTGTCCTTCTACAAGTTGGACGTGGTCATGGGTTTGGAAGGTGAATTCATCTTTGGTGAATTCTCTGTGTAAAAAAAATTGCCCCTTATGTCCCTTTTAAATCTTTCTCTACAAAATACACCCTGTCGTGTTTAAAATCCCCTAACATAGGGAAAGGACACCTGCCATTCACATTATGTAGACCCCTCGAGATTTCAAAAACCTCCATAAGAGATTCTAAGTCAATCTAGAAGGCTACACAGTCATCTCCTGACTCCTGAAAGCCCATCCACCATCAAGAAGACAAAGGTCAGAAATGTGACAGAATACTTGCCCTGGATGGGAGCAGCTCCAACAATACTGAAGAAGCTTGACACCATCCAGGACAAAGCAGCCCGCTTGATTGGCACCACATCCCACTGTCTCCAACACTAATATTCAGTAGCAGCAGTGTGTACCATCTTCAAGATCTGCTGCTGAAAATCGCCAAGGCTACTTAGTCAGCACCTTCCAAACCCACAACCACTTCCACCTGGAGGGACAAGGGCAGTAGATACGTGGAACCACCAACATCTGCACATTCCCCTCCAAGCCACTCACCACCCTGACTTGGATATACGTCACCATTCCTTCACTGTCGCTGGGTCAGAATCCTGGAATTCCCTCCTTAAGGGCATTATGGATCTACATGTAACAAATGGACTGTAGCTGTTCAAGGAGGCAACTCACCACCATCTTCTCAGGGGCAACTAGTGAGGGGAAATACATACTGGCCCAGCCAGAGACAGCCCCATCCCATTGATGAATAAAAACAAAAGGCACAAAGGAACATGGCAAGGCTGGATGGCATTTATCTTGCAACATTGGCAGATGAGTTACGAATGCAGATTAACACATGGAGATATGGAGTAATTGCTATCATGGAGACATAGCTGGGGGAGGGACAGGACTGGCAGCTCAACATTCTTGGATGCAGCAATAAAACAGAAATTGTTGGAAAAGCTCAGCATATCTGGCAGCAGCTGTGGAGAGAAATCAGAGTGAATGTTTTGGGTCCAAATCTGACGAAGGGTCACTGGACCCGAAACATTAACTCTAATTTCTCTGCACAGATGCTGCCAGATTTGCTGAGTTTTTCTAGCAATTTCTGTGTTTGTTTCTGATTTCCAGCGTCCGCAGTTCTTTCAGCTTTTATTCTGTGATACAGAACCTTCAGGCAAGATGGGTGCAATATTACAGTGAGGGATAATATCTTAAAAGGTTCCTCAAATGAGGGTGGTAATTAAAACAATAAAAGGGTGTTTACTTTTGTACTATAGATTCCCAAACAGTCAGGGAGAGATACAAAGATGTGACGACAAGTCTCAGATGTGTAAAAGTAATAGGATAATAATGGTAGGGGATTCCAAATTATCAATATTAAGGTGGCCAAACTGTGAAAGGCTTAGAGGGGGCAAAATTCTTGAAATGTGTCCAGAAAAGCATTTTAAATCAACACACAGAAAGTCCTACAAGAAAATGTGAAAGATGTTACCATATTTGTATTTACCAAAGGCACATTTTGACAGTAGATGCATAATTAAGGGTCAGAGGGCACGGCCGCATCCAGAGGGCAAATTGTAGAATGAATAACTTGTTAGCTTTGTACTTCTTGCATATTTTTGTGGAGGAGTGGTGAAGAAGTCTTCAATTCTGAAGAAGAGTCACGCCAGATTCAAAACATTGACTCCATGTCTCTCTCTCTCTCTCTGTCTCTCCACAGATGCTGCCAGACCTGCTGAGCTTCTCCAGCGGTTTGTTTGTTTGAGCGGAAAAGTCTTGGCAGGTTGATCACCGTTCCTGCTAAATTGCATTATTAGCATCCCTTCTGTGAACAGTAAACCCTGGATTGCAACATAAACCTAAAATTCCTGGCTTAGACACAGGGATGTTAGCAATTGAGTTACAACTTGAATAGCTAGAAAGTGGGCTGAAGTACAGAATGTAAAAAGTTGCAGTTAAAGGTTGTTATTCTGACTGGTGTTATGAAAGCTTCATTCCTGAATTTTGTTTGGAGAACTTGAGTTCAATTTCAAATTTAGTGGAAGCACTTGAATTTTCTTTTATCATAAGTGGGCACATCGGAACATTTGTTTTAAAAGATACTGTGGGAAAACACATGTTAATTGCTTGGAATCAAATCTTATAAATTACCAGCCTGGGCTTCAAGGCTGTCTTGTTTGAACTCTGTTTTGTGTAGATATTGTTTAGCTTTATTGCGATTAATAAAACTTATCGAGATAAGGCTGCCTCGCTCATCTCTCCTGTTCCTCAAACACTGGTGTTATGAATCCAGTGTGAAACCTGATAATCCTCTCAAAGAGCAACTGGAAGACATCACAATGCTGCCTTCCCTGAGCAAGTTGCATCTGCCAAGGTCCCAGAGATAACTGTGTGTCTCTAGTGATCTATCTGTGTGTGCCCAATCAGTTAGAGCTTAGGTCAACAGCCATCTGAACATTCCAGACCCTGTCCTTCCTCCCTCACCTTTCAAGAACTAAACTTCTGAAGAAGAGTCACTGGACTCAAAACTTTAACTCTGTTTTCTCTTCAGAGTTGCTGCTGGACTTGTTGAATTTCTTCAGCAATTTCTGGTTTCTGTTTGTTTCCACATTTCTTTGTTTTATTTAAGAACTAAGTGCTTTTTGTTCTCTTTCACATGATGTAAGAGTCTTGCTGGGCATGGCTATTATTCATTACCCACCCCTAGAGTAGCATGGTGGCTCAGTGGTTAGCACAGCTGCCTCAGAACACCAGGGACCCAGGTCCAATTCCCGACTCAGGCGACTGTCTGTCTGGAGTTTGCACGTTCTCCCCGTGTCTGCGTGGGTTTCCTCCGGGTGCTCCGGTTTCCTCCCACAGTCCAAATATGTGTGGATTGGCTGTTGTGTGCAGGCTTGGATTAGATAAGGGAAATGCAGGATTAAGGCGGGGTGGGGGGGGGGGGAAATGCTTTTGGGATAGTCAGTATGGGCTGAATGACCTGCTCCAAAGTTGTAGGAATTTTATAAATGACCATGAACTAATTGATTTGTCCATTTCTGAGGGGCAATTAAGAGTCAACTACTTTGCCAATGGGTATAGAGTCACAAGAGACCAGACAAGGAAAGGACAGTAGATTTCCATCCTTAAAAGGCATCAGTCAACTAAATGGATTCATTGATAATTGATTGCCAATTAAGATAGTGAATTGTGTGGTCTCCATCGAGCTAACATTGTGTTTTAGATTTTTTAAATTTAATTCAAATTTCACTACCTGCCCTGGTGGGATTCAAACCCACAGATGACCAGCCCAAACCAAGAACGTAAGAAATAGGTGATGGGTTATTTAGATCCTTGCCTTTTCTCCTCCATTCAACAAAATCATGGCTGATTTTCCACCTCAACCTCGCCTTCAGGTTTATCACATTGCGTCTACTGGACCAAAATTCACTGGAGTTTAGGTTCATGGCATCACCACCATTTGCTAGACTACCCCCTCCCCAAGCCACTCACCATCCTGACCTGGAAACATATCTCTATTCCTCCAGTGTTACTGGGTCAAAATCCTGGAACTGCAGCAGTTCAAGGATGGAGCTCTCCAGGGCAACTAGGGATAGGCAATGAAGGCTGCCCCAGCCAAAGACATCCACATCCCAGCCATAAATGTTGGTCTGAAGCTATGTATGAAGTTGCTTCCTTTAGTTGAAGGGTCAGTAGTAAGGGGACATAGAGAAAGTGAGTCATAGAGTCATACAGCATAGAAACAGACCCTTTGGTCCAACCAGTCCATGCCAACCATAATCCCAAACTAAACTAGTCCCGCCTGCCTGCACTCAGCCCATATCCCTCCAAACATTTCTTATTCATGTACTTATCCAAACATTTTTTAAACGTTGTAACTGTACCCACATCCACTGCTTCCTCTAGGAATTCATTCCACACACACACTACTATGTGTGAAAAATATGCCCCCATGTCTTTTTTAAATCTCTCTCTTCTCACTTTAAAAATATACCCCTTAGTCTTGAAAACCCCCATCCGAGGGAAAAGACATCTTATCTATACTCATGATTTTATAACCTCGATAGGGTCACCCTTCAATCTCCTACTCTCCAGTGAAAAAAAGTCCCAGCCTCTCTCTATAACTCAAACCCTCCATTCCTGACAACATCCTGCTAAATCTCTCCTGAACCCTCTCCCGCTTAATAATACCCTTTCTACAGCAGGGTGACAGAACTGGATGATGAAGAAGGCGTATGACATGCTTGGCTTCATCAGCTGGGACATGGAGGACAAGAGCTGACAAACCATGTTACAGCTACATAAAACCCTCGTTAGGCCGTAGTTGGAATATTACGTGTAGTTCAGATTGCTACACTACCAGAAGGACGTGGAAGCTTTGGAGAGAGTGCACACAAGGTTCACCAGGATGTTGTCAAGGGCATTGGCTAAGAGGAAAAGTTAAAGAGACGAGGATTGTTTTCACTGGAAAGACAGCGGCTGAGAGGAGACCTGATAGAGGGCGACACAACAACGAGAGGCATAAACAGGGTGGATAGGTAGAGGCTTTTTCCCAGGGTTGAAGTTTCAATTACAAGGGGCACAGGTTCAAGGTGAGAGGGGGAACAGGTTAAGGGAGATGTGTAAGGGAGGTTTTACACACAGGGAGGGGTAGGAGCCTGGAACGCACTGTCAGAAGAGAGGGGTGGAAGCAGATACACTGGGGACATATAAGAGGCATCTGAATGGTTACAGGAATAGGGAGGGAATTGAGGGATGTGGGCTGAATAAGGGCAGAAGGTTTGTTTTTTAGTTTAGTTAGGGCATGAGGATCAGTACAGGCTTGGAGGGCTGAAGAGCCTGTTCTATAGTTCTATCGTTCTATATAGAAATGTTTCTGATTCACACATCTTTGTCATGCTACGCCAGGGAGGGGAAATTCCTACCCTACACGTAAGAATTGATTGAAGACAGTACAGTTCTTCAGTTTCACATAGAAAACTTTTGAATTAGCCAAACAAATGTAAATCCAAGTCTTAAAATACCCAGATAAGCAAAATGCATTTAGTGACAATTGGGAGGTTCAGTTAATTATCCACAATTAAAATTGGGGCGGAGGCATTTTAACTGTAATCAGCAATTTTATAAATCATCAGTAAGTTGGATAAAAGCACACTTGATGATGGAACATTGGCCCAGCCCATTCTAAATGGTTACTCTGCCAACATTTGATGAACAATCACTGACAGGGCAAAGAAACACAGCAAATGATGTAAATACGTAGCAGATGTGTTGGTTCCTGTAAAACAAAGAAAAAGAGCAAAGTTCCTTTTTGAGGGAACGCCCTTTAGAATAGAATAGAATCCCAACTGTGTGGAAGCAGGCCATTGGGCCTATTGAGTCCACGATGACCTTCTGAACAGCATCCCACTCCCGGACACATACCAGCTAACCCTATCCCCATAATCCTGCATTTTCCACCAAACCTTGTTAAGAGACACTGGTCACTTGTTGGCTTAGCCTAAAACAACCAGGTTAAGGGAGAAAGGCAGGCGCAACCATGTCTCAAAGCCTATCCCAGCCAACGAAGTACTTTTGAACCGAGGTTACTGTTGTCATGTGGGAAATGCACACAGCAAGATCCCAAAGGCAGCATTGAGATAATGAGCGACAGTTATGTTGTAGTAGGGATGTATGGGTGTGTTTTAGGGATGGCTAGGCCAGTGATGAGGGAGTAGCTAGTTACACTGGTAAAGGCAGTGGTTAGCATGAGGCTCAGGGCAGGTTGGAGGAGCCTATGAAGTGCTGGCGGGGGTGTTGAAGGCAATGAGTGTGAGCCGTAACAAGAAGGAACTGTGAAAATGCTTTATTTTTAACTTAATATTGCTGGACTATCTATGTTTCAAGATGACACTGGACAGGGGGGACACCAAGCAAACACTTTTCACTGTATTTGTAATACACGTGACAATAAATTAATCAAATCTAAAATAATCTAACGTAATTAATCTAAATTTAAATGAGGAACATTGAGGGAAGCTCATGTGCAGTGCAAACATAATCAAGTGAAAACTGAAAGAACTGTGGATGCTGTAAATCAGAAACAAAAGCAGAAGTTGCTGGAAAAGCTCAGCAGGTCTGGCAGCATCAGAGAAAAATTAGAGTTAATGTTTCAGGTTGAGTGACCCTTCCTCAGGACTGTTCTGAGGGAGGTAAAAACAATGACTGCAGATGCTGGAAACCAGATTCTGAATTAGAGGTGCTGGAAAAGCACAGCAGTTCAGGCAGCATCCGAGGAGCAGCGAAATCGACGTTTCGGGCAAAAGCCCTTCATCAGGAATGCAAGAAGGATCTGTTCTAAGGAAGGATCAGTCAACCTGAAATGGTAACTGATTTCTCTCAGCAGGTGCTGCCAGACCTGCTGAGTTTTTCCAGCAACTTCTGCTTTTGTTTCTGAACATAATCAATCGTGTGGATTGGTTGGGCTGAATGGCCGGTCTCTGTTCTATACAACCCACGAAATCCTGTGTAATATGTTGTTCTATGTAATATGTAACTCTATGCATGCCCTAATTCCTCTCTTTCTCCATAAACCTATTTTTCAAGAAAGGTTAATAAAACATATTGCCTTCATAGCTATAGTGAAGTTCATTTATCACAATTACACACCCATTCTGCAAGTTCATAGCTATTGTTCTGTACTCTGTCACAATCTTCCCCTGTATTAAGAACAGCCTTCAATTCAGCGTCATCTGTGAATTTTAGAATTGTGCTCTCTGAGTTCAAACCATTTAAAAAACTGCTGACTGCAGTGATCACAGCACTGATCTCTATGCAGTAGCACTCCCATTATTTTCCAACCCTGAGTAGCAACATTTAACACACTCCCTCCCCCCAACCATGCCCCTTCCCCCGTATTCTCATAAGTTCCTAATTCCCCAACAATATTATGGCTCCAGACAGGAGAAAGTGAGGACTGTAGATGTTGGAGATCTGGGTCAAAGAGTGTGTTGCTGGAAAAACACAGCCGGTCAGGCAGCATCCGAGGAGCAGGAGAGTCGACACTCCAAGCATAAACTCTTCATCAGGAATGAGGCTTGTGGGCCAGGGGGCTGAGAGATAAATGGGAGGGGGTGGATGGTGGGGGGTCGAATTGTCAATTCTCCTGCTCCTCGGATGTTGCCTGACTGGCTGTGCTTTTCCAGCACCACACTCAATGACTTGAGGCAGTTTCCTTCCTAATGCACACATTCTTTAGTCATCTTGTTTAAAGCAGACCACACATCAATCATTTTTAAGTGAACAATTATTATCATGCCTTGGATTCTAAATGATTGCAAAACCAAAAAAAAAGACAAGAATATTTAGCTGGCTAAATCACATCTGAGACTCTTCACCCTTTAAGAACAAGACACATATTTCTATGTTTTGTTCTTTGCAAAACATTAGCAGCAGGTGGCTTCTCACTGGCTTTAAGATAAATACTGTACATACCAAAAGTCTTCAGAATAAAAGAAGGTTTATGAATGTGGAACTTGTTATTCATGGAGTGGTCAAGGTGAAAAGTATAAATGTAGTTGGGGTGGCATAGTGGCTCAGTGATTAGCACTGCTATCTCACAGCGGCAGGGACCCAGGTTCGATTCCAGCCTTGGGTGACTGTCTGTGTGGAGTTTGCACGTTCTCCCCATGTCTGCGTGGGTTCCCTCCAGGTGCTCCAGTTTTCTGCAACAGTCCAAAGATGTGCAGGTCAGGGTGGATTAACTGTGCTAAATTGCCCATAGTGTCTAGGGTGGGTAGGGAGTTGGGTCTGGGTGGGATGCTCTTCAGTGGGTCAGTATGGACTTGATGGGCCAAACATCCTGTGTCTATAATGTAGGGATGCTATGATTTGATGGGAAGGAAGATAAAGGCAGGAGTTAGAGCTGAAAATGTGATGCTGCGCTTTTCCAGCAACACATTTTCAGCTCTGATCTCAAGCATCTGCAGTCCTCACTTTCTCCTAAAAAGCATGAGTTAGAAAGGAACTGGGTGAGAAGATGATGATGGGAAGAGTTTCAGGTGGAGCATGAAGACAGGTTTCAGCCTGTTGGATTGAATATCCTGTTTGCCTTCTGTACATTCAATATAAAAACTGCAACGTGTGGGAAACATTTGATCGGGAGGATCATGCAGCTTAGAGTTTGTTTTATTCCATTGTTTATTGCATTATAGTGTCATAGAGCCATAGAGATGTACAGCATGGAAACAGACCCTTCGGTCCATTCCATCCATGCTGACTAGATATCCCAACCCAATCTAGTCCCACCTGCCAGCACCCGGCCCATATCCCTCCAAACCCTTCCTATTCATATACCCATCCAAATGCCTCTTAAATGTTGCAATTGTACCAGCCTCCACCACTTCCTCTGGCAGCTCTTTCCATACACGTACCACCCTCTGCGTGAAAAAGTTGCCCCTTAGGTCCCTTTTATATCTTTCCCCTCTCACCCTAAACCTATGCCCTCTAGTTCTGAACTCCCTGACCCCAGGGTAAAGACTTTGCCTATTTATCCTATCCATGCCCCTCATAATTTTGTAAATCTCTATAAGGTCACCCCTCAGCCTCCTACGCTCCATGGAAAACAGCCCCAGCCTGTTCAGCCTCTCCCTGTAGCTCAGATCTTCCAACCCTGGCAACATCCTTGTAAATCTTTTCTGAACCCTTTCAAGTTTCACAACATCTTTCCGATAGGAAGGAGACCAGAATTGCACGCAATATTCCAACAGTGGCCTAACCAATGTCCTGTACAGCCACAACATGACCTCCCAACTCCTGTACTCAATACTCTGACCAATAAAGGAAAGCATGCCAAACGCCTTCTTCATTATTCTATCAACCTGCAACTCCACTTTCAAGGAGCTATGAACCTGCACTCCAAGGTCTCTTTGTTCAGCAACACTCCCTAGGACCTTACCATTAAGTGTGTAAGTCCTGCTAAGATTTGCTTTCCCAAAATGCAGCACCTCACATTTATCTGAATTAAACTCCATCTGCCACTTCTCAGCCCATTGGTCCATCTGGTCCAGATCCTGTTGTAATCTGAGGTAACCCTCTTCGCTGTCCACTACACCTCCAATTTTGGTGTCATCTGCAAACTTACTAACTGAACGTCTTATGCTCGCAACCAAATCATTTATGTAAATGACAAAAACCAGAGGGCCCAGCACCAATCCTTGTGGCACTCCATTGGTCACAGGCCTCCAGTCTGAAAAACAACCCTCCATCACCACCCTCTGTCTTCTACCTCTGAGCCAGTTCTGTATCCAAATGGCTAGTTCTCCCTGTATTCCATGAGATCTAACCTTGCTTATCAGTCTCCCATGGGGAACCTTGTCGAACGCCTTACTGAAGTCCATATAGATCACATCTACTGCTCTGCCCTCATCAATCTTCTTTGTTACTTCTTCAAAAAACTCAATCAAGTTTGTGAGACATGATTTCCCACGCACAAAGCCATGTTGACTATCCTGAATCAGTTCTTGCCATTCTAAATACATGTACATCCTGTCCCTCAGGATTCCCTCCAACAACTTGCCCACCACCGAGTTCAGGCTCACTGGTCTATAGTTCCCTGGCTTGTCCTTACCACCCTTCTTAAACAGTGGCACCACGTTAACTAACCTCCAGTCTGCCAGCACCTCACCTGTGAATATCGATGATCCGAAATCTCAGCAAGAGGCCCAGCAATCACTTCTCTGGCTTCCCACAGAGTTCTCGGGTACACCTGATCAGGTCCTGGCGATTTATCCACCTTTAACCGTTTCAAGACATCCAGCACTTCCTCCTGTGTAATCTGGACATTTTGCAAGATGTCAACATCTATTTCCCTACATTCCACATCTTCCATATCCTTTTCCACAGTAAATACTGATGCAAAATATTCATTTAGTATCTTCCTCATTTTCTGCGGCTCCACACAAAGGCCACTTTGCTGATCTTTGAGGGGCCCTATTCTCTCCCTAGTTACCCTTTTGTCCTTAATATATTTGTAAAAACCTTTGGATTCTCCTTAATTCTATTTGCCAAAGCTATCTCATGTCCCCATCTTGCCCTCCTGATTTCCCTCTTAAGTATACTCCTACTTCCTTTATTCTCTTCTAAGGATTCACTCGATCTATCCTGTCTGTACCTGACATATGCTTCCTTCTTTTTCTTAACCAAACCCTCAATTTCTTTAGTCATCCAGCACTCCCGATAGCTACCAGCCTTCCCTTTCATCCTGACAGGAATATACTTTCTCTGGATTCTTGTTACTCATTTCTGAAGGCTTCCCATTTTCCAGCTGTCCCTTTACCTGCAAACATCTGCCTCCAATCAGCTTTGGAAAGTTCTTGCCTAATACCGTCAAAATTGGCCTTTCTCCAATTTAGAATTTCAACTTTTAGATCTGGTCTATCCTTTTCCATCACTATTTTAAAATTAATAGAATTATGGTCACAAGCCCCAAAGTGCTCCCCCACTGACACCTCAGTCACCTGCCCTGCCTTATTTCCCAAGAGTAGGTCAAGTTTTGCACCTTCTCTCGTAGGTACATCCACATACTGAATCAGAAAATTGTCTTGTACACACTTAAGAAATTCCTCTCCATCTAAACCTTTAACACTATGGTAGTCCCAGTCTATGTTTGGAAAGTTAAAATCACCTACCATAACCACCCTATTATTCTTACAGATAGCTGAGATCTCCTTACAAGTTTGTTTCTCAATTTCCCTCTGACTATTGGGGGGTCTATAATACAATGCCAATAACGTGATCATCCCTTTCTTATTTCTCAGTTCCACCCAAATAACTTCCCTGGATGTATTTCCGGTAATATCCTCCCTCAGCACAGCTGTAATGCTATCCTTTATCAAACATGCCAACCCCCCCCCCCCCCTCCTCTTTTGCCTCCCTTTCTATCCTTCCTGTAGCATTTGTATCCTGTAACATTCAGCTGCCAGTCCTGCCCATCCCTGAGCCATGTTTCTGTAATTGCTATGATATCCCAGTCCCATGTTCCTAACCATGCCCTGAGTTCATCTGCCTTCCCTGTTAGGCCCCCTGCATTGAAATAAATGCAGTTTAATTTATTAGTCCTACCTTGTCCCTGCCTGCCCTGACTGTTTGACTCACTTCTGTTCTCAGCTGTACCCATCTCAGATCGATCTCTTTCCTCACTATCTCCTTGGGTCCCCCACCCCCCCACCTTACTAGTTTAAATCCTCCCAAGCAGTTCGAGCAAATTTCCCTGCCACTATATTAGTCCCTTTCCAATTTAGGTGCAATCCGTCCTTCTTGTACACGTCACTTCTACCCCTAAAGAGATTCCAATGATCCAAAAATGTGAGTCCTTCTCCCATACACCAGCTCCTCAGCCATGCATTCATCTGCTCTATCCTCCTATTCCTGCCCTCACTAGCTCGTAGCACTGGGAGTAATCCAGATATTACTACCCTTGAGGACCTCCTTTTTAAATTTCTGCCTAACTCTCTGTAATCTCCCTTCAGAGTCTCAACCTTTTCCCTTCCAATGTCGTTGGTTCCAATGTGGACAATGACCTCCTGCTGGCCCCTCTCCCCCGTAGAACATTCTGCACCCTCTTTGAGACATCCTTGATCCTGGCACCAGGGAAACAACACACCATTCCCATTTTCCAGCGGTCCCTTTACCTGCAAACATCTGCCTCCAATCTCTGCTGGCCACAGAAACGTCTGTCTGTACCTCTGACTACAGAACCCCCTAACACAATTGATCTCTTGGAAGCCGACGTACCCCTCATTGCATTAGAGCCAGTCTCAATACCAGAAACTTGGCTCTTTGTGCTACATTCCCCTGAGAATCCATCACCCCCTACATTTTCCAAAACAGCATACCTGTTTGAAATGGGTATATCCACAAAAGACTCCTGCTCTAGCTGCCTACCTCTCTTACCCTTCCTGGAGTTAACCCATCTATGTGACTATATCTGAGACTTTCCCACCTTCCTATATCTGCCATCCATCACATACTGTTGCTGTTGCAAATTCCTCATCGCTTCTATTTGTCTCTCCAACCGATCCACTCGATCTGATAAGATTCGCATCCAACAGCATTTATGGCAGATATAATCCGCAGTAACCCTTAAACTCTCTTTAAACTCCCACATCTGACAAGAAGTACATATCACTGCAAAGGCCATTTTTGCTCCTTCACAATCTACAGACCCAGAAAATAACACTGTCTTACTCATCTACAAACACTGCCCCAGGTTAAATTAATAGCTATGGCTTATATTTTAAGTTTAATCAAGAGACTTATCTCCAAAAACACATAATCAAGAAAGAATCCACTGTACCCACTACTGCAGCCTTTCTCTTGGACAGACTTAGAACAACAATTAACTTATCTGATTCTGTGCTGTGGACTTCGCCCAACAGTTCCTCCAAGATTAGTTGTTAATTTTCCCAGATGCACTCCGATGTCCAGCGATACATGAATTCAAACAGCAAAGGCACTAACTGTGCAGGTTCTCTCTCTCTCTCTCCTGCACTGTCCTCACCATGTGCTTCCTTTGTCTGCTCCTCTCCCTTTTAAAACTGCTGTTGTTTTGACTTTTTTTTTCAAAAGTTCCAAAACAAATGCAACAGCATATAAACAGTAATTGCTGCTCCTGGAATTCGAGGAAATCACCTCTAACACCTGGCTCCAAAGATGTCTTTTTAGCCAGATCAATGCCTGAAATAACCTTGACTCTGAGAACACGGGATTCTTCTTCATCTTCTGAAAGCCCATAAATAGTATCGATTTGCATTGCCATATAACCAAAACGGAAAAAGGGACAAAGGGAGGGTGGAGGGAGAAAGTAGCACACAAATACAAACTGGACAAGCTTCCCCAAAAAATACCTGCTTATATGAAACAAAAAAGCCCACCCCCAGCAGGAATATCCTTCACAAACTGCCCTGCAAAGGCAACAACAAAGTGATCGCGTGGGGAACATGCCAAGACATGCACCAAGAATATCCCCGAACAATCAATCGCTCCTTTTCAAAAGTAAACAAAAATTCGTTTATGGCTGCTGAAGTGTGGCAAAGGGTTAACTCCTGATTCTCTGATGCCGCCTCGGGGTCCTATTGAATCAGGTCAGGACATGGAGGGATGTCACCCATTGTCATCAGCTGCAGGGCCATGGTGCTACAAGACCAGGAAGACGCTAGGAATACTGCAGCAAGTAACTCACCTCCTGACTCCCCAAAGCCTGTCCACCATCTACAAGGCACAAGTCAGGAGTGTGATGGAATACTCCCCACTTGCTTGGATGGGGGCAGCTCCAACTACATTCAAGAAGCTCGACACCATCCAGGACAAAGCAATCCTCTTGATTGGCACCACATCCACAAGCATCCACTCCCTCCACTACTATCACTCAGTAGCTGCAGTGTGTACCATCTACAAGATGCACTGCAGAAATTCACCAAAGATCCTCAGACAGCACCTTCTAAACCCACAACCACTTCTGTCTAGAAGGACAAGGGAAGTAGATACATGGGAACAACACCCCTGCAAGTTTCCCTCCAAGCTACTCACCAACCTCTCTTGGAAATATACCCTAAAGTCATTGTGGGTCTACATATAGCACATAGAATACAGTGGATTAAGAAGGCTGCTCACCACTACCTTCTCGGGGGCAATTAGGGACGGGGAAGCCAGCAGTGCCCATGTACCATGAGTGATTTTCTTAAAAATGCCAGCGTCAGTCCCAGGAATAAAAACTATGAACTGCTGGAGAAACTCAGTAGGCATGGCAGTATCTGTGGAGAGGGAAACAGAGTTAATGCTTTGAGTCTTCCATGGGTTTTCTTCTGATCTCTGTGCCAGGATCAAAGGTCACTATGACAAGAGAGTCACAGGATTGTCTGGTGGGGAGGACACTTCTTTATCTCCCCACCTTGCCCAAGGGGGTCCCTCAACACTCCGTGCACCTTTTCATCCTTCATCTGACAGTCTCTTCCATTTTCACATTTCCTTCAGTGTATTAATTTCACTTTTCTCCGCTTGTAAAAGACACCAACTTTTCCAAATCCTCCTTCCTTGCATTTACACTCTCTGTAATGCAAAGCACTTCCCATTTCTGTTCCTCTCCCTCACTATGCTGTGCTAAACACATAAGCCCCTACTAACCTGTGTTTTTCATTTTGTTTTAGAGGCATAGGGTCATAGAGATATATAAAGCATGGAAACAGATTGTTTGGTCCAACTCGCCCATGCTGGCCAGATATCCAATCTAGTCCCATTCGCCAGCACTTGGCCCCTATCCCTCCAAACCCTTCCTATCCATTTACCCATCCAGACGCTTTTTAAATGTTGTAATTGTACCAGCCTCCACCACTTCCTCTGGCAGCTCATTCCACACACGCACCACCCTCTGTGTGAAAATGTTGCCCCTCAAGTCCCTTTTAAATTTTTCCCCTCTCACCCTAAACCTATACCCTCTAGTTCTTGACTTGCAGGAAGTGGGCACAAAACTGACGGAGGGATAGAAAGCAGAGAGTGAGAGGTCATGGATATTTTTCAGGTCGGTGAATGTTCATAGACGAGTTTCCAGGGGTCAGTATTGGGACCCCTGCTATTTCAAAGATGACATAAAACTTGGGAGAAGTATAAACTATGAAAAGGACAGTGTGGAGCTTAAAAGGACATTGACAACGTGGTAGAGTAGGTGGCAGAATAAATAAAGTGCGGCGCTGCAAAAAACACAGCAGGTCAGGCAGCATCTGAGGAGCAGGAGAATCAACGGTTCAGGAAGGACCCTTGAACAGGACTTTCATCATCGACTCTCCTGCTCCTCAGATGCTGCCTGACCGGCTGTGCTTTTTCCAGCGCCACACTCGATCTACTCTGACTCTCCAGCAATCTGCAGTCCTCACTATCTCCCAGATGACACCGAGTGCAGAGAAATGTGAGGTGCTACACTTTGGTACAAAGGAAATGGAGAGACTGTACAAAATAAACAGTACTATTCTAAAGGACTGCAGGAGCAGAGGGACCTGGGTGTATGTACAAAAGTAATTGAACATGGCAGAATATGTGGACAGAGCTGTTAATAAAAATGCAATACTCTAGGCTTCATTAAGATGGGCATAGAGTAGGGAGGTTATGTTGAACTTATCTAGGACGTGGATTAGACCTCATCTGGACTATTGAGTACAGTTCTGTGTGCCCATTTCCAGAAGGATATGATTGTATTGGGAAGGTGAAATGTATGAGAATGGTACTAAGGAAACTTCAGCTCTGAGGAAAGGCCGGAGATATTGTGACAGTTTCCATTGGATAGGAGAAGGCAGGGGGTGATTTGATAGAACTTTCATATCATGAGGGATCTGTGCAGAGTGGACAGGAAGAAACTGTTCCCACTTGTAAAAGGGGCTTGAGCCAGAGAACACATTTCAAACTGTTTTACATTAGAAGTAAATGTATGGTGAGAAAATAACACTTATACACAATGAGTGGTCCAGGGGATGTGGAGGTGGGTTCAATTGAGATATACTTGGGGGCATTTACACAGAACAATATGTATGGCTACAGGGAAAGGCAGGAGATTGATAATTAATCAAATGCTTAGAGAGCTGGTTCACTTATGATGATGTCCTTGCTGTGCACACTAACAGAAACTGACTAATGCTCAGCCTTTCTTTCTGCAGGTCAAGATGGCTTGGTAGGGGATACCAGGGAAATACCAGGGAAACACCATGACTCTTCCTGACTCAGAGCAAGAGTTCAGGCAAATGAGGCACAGATTAGAAGATGTGTCAGATGTAAATATGAAAGGAGCTGATGATGAAAAGATCAATATGAGAGGGAGTGACAGACACACGCACACTTTCTCTCACACACACACACACATTTACACACACAAACACACAAATGCACACACATATATGCATGTACACACACACGTATACATGCATGTACAGACACACACACACACAAATACTCTCAAACAGATACACATACACACTCTCTCTCACGCAAACACACACACTCACACGTACACATGCATGTACAGACACACACACAAATACTCTCACACAGATACACATACACACACTCTCTCACGCAAACACACACACAAACACACATATGTATACATGCATGTACAGACACGCACACACAAATATTCTCACACAGATACACATACACACTCACACACTCTCTCACGCAAACACACACACACGCAAATACACACACACACACACACACACACGACTTTCTTCCACCTAATGTCGTACATCCAATGTACCAAATTGATTTGTTATCTTCTATTGTCAGTTAATTAATTATTAATACTTTACATTAGGGAATTTTCCAACATGCCTCAATCACACAGTGATGTATTATTCATTCATTCAATTCTTAACTAAGGCCATTGTCCATTCAGGAGCAGGAGTGAGAATTTTAAGTATTCTCTTTTCTGATTGTCAATGATGGTGCCGCAATATTTTGGATGATTTACAAGTGATTTAAATTAATGGAATCCTCAAAATGCTTCCAAAGTTTCTGTTGTTGGGACCAAATTATTGTTCCTGGAGGATTCTCTGCTGCTGATATTAAACTGACTGAACTGTAATTGCCAGATTTGTATTTCTCCATGTGATCAAGGGTGTAATATTTTGCAAACCTCCACTCCTTTGACGCCATCTCTACAGCTGGAATGGTTGTAGCAAGCACACCTAGTGTCTGCCCTGATTTCTATCACCAGTTTACAATGAATCCAACATTCCCTGATCCACATGCTGACACCCATCACTGTATAAGAACATAAGAAATAGGAGCAGGAGTAGACCATTCGGCCCATCGAGCCTGCTCTGCCATTCAATAAAATCATGGCTGATCTTTTCATGTTCTCAGCTCGACTTACCCATCCCCCCACCATAACCCTTAATTCCTTTACTGTTCAAAAATCTATCTATTGTCGCTTTAAAAACGTTCAACGAGGGAGCCTCAACTACTTCACTGGGCAGGGAATTCCATAGATTCACAACCCTCTGGGTGAAGACGGTCCTTCCCAGCTCAGTCCTAAACCTGCTCCCCCTTATTTTGAGGCAATGCCCCCTAGTTCTAGTTTCATCCACCAGTGGAAACAACCTCCCTGCTTCTATCTTATCTATTCCCTTCATCATTTTATATGTTTCCCTAAGATCCTCCCTCACTCTGCGAAATTCCAATGAGTGTAGTCCCACTCTCATCAGTCTCTCCTCATAAGCCAACTCCAACTCCGGAATCAACCTGGTGAACCTCCTCTGCAACCCCTTCAGTGCCAGTATATCCTTTCTCAAGTAAGGGGACCAAAACTGCACACAGTACTCCAGGTGTGGCCTCACCAGCACCCTGTACAGCTGCAGCATAACCTCCCTGCTTTTAAACTCCACCCCTCTAGCAATAAAGGACAATATTCCATTTGCCTTCTTTATTACTTGTTACACCTGCAAACCAGGTGATTCATGCACAAGGACGCCCAGGTCCCTCTGCACAGCAGCATGCTGCAATTTTTCACCATTTCAATAATGCTGTTCTGACCAAAATGGATGATTTCTGGTTCTGGAAATAGCTGCTGCATATGGAACATCAGAGGTCCACACATGAGAAATACATTTAGTGGGAACACTGGATGCATTTTATTGGAGCTAATTCATGTACCCCCTTGAGGTACTGCTAGTCTTCCCAACACTTCTTCTTCATCCACATTCAACCTCCCTGTTCACAACATAGCTTTTGTCTCTCAGTTTCTACAATGCAAAGTCCTCTTGAGCTGACTACCCTCTTGGTTCGCAAACCTTCCACCAATGAAAACAAAATTTCTCCCAATCGACACAAGACCCCTCATTCTTCTCTCAAGAAAATCATAGAATCCCTACGGTGTGGAAACAGGCCATTTGGCCCAACAAGTCCACACCGACCCTCTAAAGAGCAAGCCACCCAGACCCACTCCCTTACATTTACCCCTGACTAATGCACCTAACACTATGGCAATTTAGCATGGCCAATCCACCCTAACCTGCACATATTTGGATTGTGGGAGGAAACTGGAGCAGCCGGAGGAGACCCACGCAGACATGGGGAGAATGTGCAAACTCTACACAGATAGTCGCCAGAAGATAGAATCGAACCCGGATTCCCAGTGCTGTGAGACAGCAGTGCTAACCACTGAGCCACTGTGCCGCCCGACAGTGGATCCTACTACCAACCACTGCAGTGTATGTCTTTTTCCAGAAAAGCATTCATTTAGCAGAAACCTCTGTTTCCTGTCACTCAATCACATACATATCAATGATGCCATTGTACCCTTTCTGTTTCATGGCTTTTGATTGTTGTTATTAGTCAGTTGTGCGGAATTTATCAAACACCTTTTGGCAGTTCATGTACACTTCGTCAACTGCTTTATTCTCATTAACTCTCTGTTAACTTATCAAAACACAAGTTAAAAACAGAAACTCAGCAGGTCTGGCAGCAACCATGGAGAGAGAAACTGAGTTAATGTTCTGAGGGATTGTCTCATGAGCAAAGGGTAAATAGATTGGGATTCTACTCACTGGAGTTTAGAAGAATGTGAGGTGAAACATATCAGATTCTTAAGGGGTTTGACAGGGTCAATGCTGAGAGGATGTTTCCCCTCATGGGAGAGTCTAGGACCCGAGGGTACAGTCTCAGAATAAAATGGCACCAATTTCAGACTGAGATGAGGAGGAATTTCTTCTCTCAGAGAGTTGGGGGTCTTTGGAACTCCTTGCCCTAGAGAGCTGTGGGGGCAGCGTTCTTGTGTATATATAAGGTAGAGACCGATAGGTTCTTGATCAGTCGGGGAATCAAGGGAAAGGGCAGGAAGGTGGGTGTGAGGAATGTTGGATCAGCCGTGATCCTATTGAATGGTAGTGCAAGCTTGAGGGGCCTTCACCTGTTGGCTGTCAATGACATGGTGGACTGAAAGGCCTGTCTCTATGCTGTATAACTCTATGAATAACTTTGGGAAGCAGCCAAGCAAAGCTTTTAAGAGAGAGGTTTATGGTTTTGATTGCTGGACAATTTTGTATCAGAAGAAATGGACAGCCATGTGCTGAAGATTGCCAACTACAGTCTTCTGAAGATGGTTCTTGTTTTTCCAGGACACAGATGTGTCTCTAGTAGAAAATAAAAGACCTCCAAGGTGTTTTTTTTTGCTTTAAAAAAAAGGGGAACATGATAGCAGGTCAAGCTGCACAGATCATTCTTTCAATTAAAGAAATGTGAAGACCTGAGGAATTTCTAGACATCAGTGTCTCTGACTACCTCAAAAACCCTGATAACTACTTCTACCAGGACACTAAAGGCAAACTGACTTGCCTTCTGAACTGATTGGGGACCATCTGGTTTGAAGATGTTCCATCATTCTGCAATGATAGCATTTCAATTTCAGTATCAGGAAACTTGCTGGACAATGAGAAGTCATTCCATTTTCTCCTTTGAGCTCAGAACCAATCCTCCAAGGTGTCTTTCTCTTTTTGCATTTTTTTTTGTAAAGCTCACATCAGCTTTGCAGAGCAGTATTGTTTTGTTTGCTGCATGAATATATTTGTCGAGATTAACTTCAAATCTGGAATATAGTTTAGCTGTTAACGGAGATTTACCACATTTGTAATGAATAATACTAGAATAACTCTGAGGGTAACTCCTTCCCAGCTGAACACCACTGTGTTGCCCCCTCTAGGATACACAAGGGATATAAACTTCTAATAGGATTAGACCCGGTAAAAGAAAGAAGGATGTTCCTGATAGTGGGGGACTCCAGGGGTCATAATTTAAGGATAAGAACTGAGATAAGGAAATATTTCTTCATCCATGGAGTGTGGAATTCACTGCACAGAAGACTGGTCAGGTCATTGAGTGTAGTTAAGACTGAGATAGATAGGTTCTTGAGTATCAAGGGGATCAAGGGTTACGGGGAGAAAGCGGGAGAATGGGATTGAGAAACTTATCAGCCATGATTGAATGGTGGAGCAGACTCAATGGGCTGAATGGCCTAATTTCTGCTCCTATGCCTTATGGTTGAGGCCAAAACATTTACACTGTTTCAAAAGGTAGGTAGATTTGGTGTTCTGGCAAAAAGTATCAAGGGATATGGGGAGAGAGGGTGGGATGAGGGTACTGAGTTTGATGGTCAGCCATGATTATATTGAATGGTGTAGCAGGCTCGAGGGGCTCAAATGGTCGACTTCTTCCCCCATCTTCTATGTTTCTGTATTACTTTGGATGGCGACGGTGGTGTCTGGAACTTTGTGTGTAAGGTACGATTCCACGAATGTGATCATGTCAGGCTAGTCCGTAAGATAGCTCTCCCATTGGCAGCACATGCTCCCCCATTATAATGAGGGACAATTTTGTAGATTCGGCAGGGTTGTGTTTGCTATTGCCTGACGTCTGTGTTGATAGAACATAGAACATTACAGCGCAGTACAGGCTCTTCAGACCCGATGTTATGCCGACCTGTGAAACCTATTGATGCTGCATGGTCCATCTGGAAAAGGTAGAAGGAATGAAAACAATGGTTGTGTTACAATGAGTGGCTTGCTCAGCCATTGGAGAGCAGTAAAGAGTGCACCATACTGCTGTGGGTCTGGAGTGACATGCAGGCCAGACCAGGTAAGGATAGCTCTTTATGACAATACAGATGGTTACTATTAGACTAACTTTGAAGTCCAGATATATTGACTTCAATTTTTACCATTTGACACAATGGGATTTAAATATGTTCTCCCAGATCATTAACCTGGATTACAGTGACTTTACTATTACATTTCTTCCCCATAAACAGGGTGGATGAGGAAAGAACATTTCCTCTTGTAGGAGTTCCTAGAATTAGGAGAGACGCTGTTTCAGTTTAAGGGAGCACCAAATTAAGAGAGAGAAAAGAAATGTTTTTCTCACTGAGAGTCATTGGAACTCTGCCACAAATGACACTGCAAGTGGAGTCTTTGAATACTTTTAAAGATAGAGCTGGATAGATTCTCGATAAGAAAGTGTATGAGAGGTCATGTGGAGGGTTGGGGAAGTGAAGAGTAGGCAGGAATGTTAAGCATTCTGATTGGTAGTAACTGAGGAGCAAGCAAGAGGAACCCACCCATTTGCTGAAAATTAGTATCAGTTGATCAATACAGAATGTATTCGTCATTTTTAAAGAATCCTGTGAAGTGTCTTAGTCAGCACTGTTCTGACATACATTACCCGATTGGTGAGGAGCAGACCTGTTGTGCCATCTCATGGTCCTTCCTGGTTACCATGGAGATGGAGCTGGTGTATACACATACCTGGGGAACTGGGCTCTGCCCGACAAGTGATGCACAGAGAGGGAAGCCCCACCCCCTTTTGCTGCTGCAAGTAGTGCAAAGGGGAAGGGAGAGATTGCCTGGGGCCTCATCCAGGTGAGGGTTTGGGAGAGGAGGAAACTCACCTGGAGAGTCACCCAGGTATGGTTCTGAGAGAGGGGGTATTTCAATCAGGTGAAGATCAAAGCATCACCCAGGTGAGATTAGATTCCCTACAGTGCGGAAACAGACCATTTGGCCCAACAAGTCCACACCAACCTTCCAAAGAGAACCCACCCAGACCCATTCCCCTACCCTATATTTACTTCTGACTAATGCACCTAACACTATGGGCAATTTAGCATGGCCAATTCACCTGATCTGCACATCTTTGGATTGTGGGAGGTAACTAGAGCACCCAGAGGAAACCCACACAGACATGGGGAGAATGTGCAAACTCCAGAGTCACCAAGTGTGGGAATTGAACCCAGGTCCCTGTACTGTGAGGCAGCAGTGCATTAGCAGTGAGGGTCTGAGGTAGGAGAGAACTGACTCAGGTGAGGGTCTGGGGGGGGAACTCACTCAGGTGAGGGTCTGGGGGTGGAACTCACCTGGAGCATTACCCAGGTGAGACTCTGAGAGAGGAGGGAACTCACCCAGGTGAGGGTCAGGAGGGGAACTCACCTGGAGCGTCACCCAGGTGAGGGTCTGAAGAGGGAACTCACCTGGAGCGTCACCCAGGTGAAGGTCTGAGGAGGGAACTCACTCAGGTAAGGGTCTGAGGGGGGAACTCACTCAGGTGAGGGTCTGAGGGGGGAACTCACTCAGGTGAGGGTCCGGGGGGTGGAACTCACCTGGAGCATTACCCAGGTGAGACTCTGAGAGAGGAGGGAACTCACCCAGGTGAGGGTCGGGAGGGGAACTCACCTGGAGCATCACCCAGGTGAGGGTCTGAGGAGGGAACTCACCCAGGTGAGGGTCGGGGGGGGAACTCACCTGGAGCATCACCCAGGTGAGGGTCTGAGGAGGGAACTCACTCAGGTGAGGGTCTGAGGGGGGAACTCACTCAGGTGAGTGTCTGGGGGGTGGAACTCACCTGGAGCATTACCCAGGTGAGACTCTGAGAGAGGAGGGAACTCACCCAGGTGAGGGTCGGGAGGGGAACTCACCTGGAGCATCACCCAGGTGAGGGTCTGAGGAGGGAACTCACCCAGGTGAGGGTCGGGGGGGAACTCACCTGGAGCATCACCCAGGTGAGGGTCTGAAGAGGGAACTCACCTGGAGCGTCACCCAGGTGAAGGTCTGAGGAGGGAACTCACCCAGGTGAGGGTCTGGGGGGAACTCACCTGGAGTGTCACTCAGGTGAGGGTCTGGGGGGGAACTCACCTGGAGTGTCACTCAGGTGAGGGTCTGGGGGGAACTCACCTGGAGTGTCACTCAGGTGAGGGTCTGGGGGGGGAACTCACCTGGAGCGTCACCCAGGTGAGGGTCTGGGGGGGGAACTCACCTGGAGCGTCACCCAGGTGAGGGTCCAAGAGAGGAGGGAACTCACCTGGAGCATCGCCAGGTAAGTGACTGAGAGAGAGGGGAGGGGAAGGTGTGAGAGAGGAGAGAGGGAGGAGAGAGCTCACCTGGAGCCGCGCCCAGGTGAGTGTGTGAAGGAGAGAGGGCGGGTGTTCACTCCCAGCCAGAGCCTAAAGCCAGTTGTGGGGAAACAAGCGGCCGCCACTCTGAGGAGAAAGCAGCAGGGGGAAGGAGTCACTTTCTTAAAAGGTTACCTTGGACTAGAATAACTTTAGTTGTCTCTTCGCTGGCTTATTTTTTTAAAACGCGTAAAAACCTCATCCATTTCCAGAGTCTGAGCTTCTAGACTTTTTGTAAAGGTGAACTTCGCATTTTTTTTTTAGGCGAAATATACATTTTAACGCGGATTTCACATATTTTTCGGAAGGTGTGTTTACCAAAAACAAAAATTACTACTTTTTTTTTAATTACTCGCACAAACTTTTTTTTTTGTTTCACAACCCAGAAAGCTGACCCATCAGTCACTCACCGGCCCCCTCGGCCATCAGCTTCCAGGAGCGACTTTCCGCCGATTCACTTTAGGTGCAAGTTCCCGGGCAATGGCGGCGTTGATCATTTTGCTGCTGGTAAGTCCTCCCTTCACTAAACTGCATCTTTTATTTTTTTAAAAAAAATATAATCAGGTATCGTTTCTATGTTGAGCGTCTCTCTTTCAACTCCTGGACTTTTAAAAGCAGGAAATTTGCAAATGAGCGCACGGCTTGGATACTTTAGAAGTTTGTTATTAATTTAATCCGAGTGGTAGAGAGAAGGGAATAGCAGTTTTAAAAAAAAAGAAACTAAGGGAACTTTGTCTCTCAGTGCTCTGGTGTCTTCCTTTAACATTTTTTAATCAAAATGTGTATCAAAATGTGTATTTTGTGTATCAAAATGAACAAAGTTCAGTCCTGTTTAGTTTTGGACTTTTTGTACTAATTTATGAATGAGAAACGTGAAATTAAACTTTAACCAAGCTTTACCTAGTGAAATTAAGCCAGGTGGTCATTTAGTTTTTTTTTAATGGTCAGATTAAGTTGTCTTGTTTACTTTATTTTCCTTTATTTAAAAGAGGTCATTGCATACACAGAAGAGAACGGGTCTGAATGGGTCACTCTTTCTTCGGAGGGTCGGTGTGGACCTGTTGGGCCGAAGGGCCTGTTTCCACACTGTAGGGAATCTAATCTAATCATACAGTACAAATTTGACACACTTCAAAGCACTCTTGATGTGTCACCACACCTGAGAAATTATGGATATCATTTGCAAACTTATTTTACATTTTTTTTCTTCTGTGTTTGAACTCTTCAAAATACATTTAGGTTTGTGGGATTTAGGTTTTATTTTCTTGACCTCTTGAACTGCTTTGTAAATACATGATGTGGTGATGCTGGTGTTGGTCTGGGGGTGGACAAAGTTTAAAAATCTCACACCCTGATGAAGGAGCAGTGCTCCAAAAGCTGGTACTTTCAAATAAACCTGTTGGACTATAACTTGGTGTTTGTGATTTTTAACCATTTACATACAGTTCTCTTTAGAGGTCATCCTTACGTGGCCTGTTTGTAATTAAGATTTGTTCGAGGCTGCTAAGTCTTGAATCAACATGTTGTGGTGCAACTCTGGGCTAGGTGGAACTCGAGGTCATAGATTCTGATCCAGAGGTTAGGGCACTACCTATGTCAATGAGCCCAGAGGGAGCATCCATTACAGAGTTTCAATTTGAATGCTGTACAAAACAAAACAAAAAAAAAATCAGATGCAATGTTTTGCATCTGGAAAATGAAGATTTTACAATCCTTATGCAGTATTGGTTATTTTATTTCATTGGTTTGTGAAAGACTGCTGGAGCAGTTTGAATTTAAAAATCAGGCATGATTTTCTGATTGGCAAGTATACTTGTTTTGTAGCAAGTTTCTGCCTTAGACTGTTGAGCATTTATTGCCATTTGATATTTTCTGTATTTGCAGTTACACGGTATTAGAGTTTTCGGTGAAACGTGGTTTACCTGACTGTATTGGTGTTGTTTAAATTTATGATGAGACATAATTAGAAATGCTAGTGATCTGGGCTCTCTATTTCTGTTGCTTGACAGTTTTTTGTTTTGCCGTTTGGTGCTGGATTTTCCTTGCACGTTTCAGGATTGAAATGGGGTTTCTGAGCTTGCAAATTGTGAGACAGTGGATGTGTTTTCTTCTGATTTCGGTGTGGAAGCCCTTCTCAGCTTGGCAACACCCCTGGCAATCAGCGGTGAGAGGGTGAAGAAATACTGTGGGGCACCTATACCTTCAGTACAGTGGTTACCTCGGGAGAGGATGGGCTTCTTGGAGGGAATATTTTGACCTGTGAGGGCCCACCCTATGCATGTGACCCCATCATCGGGGCATGGAGGCTCTGTCTCTGGCAATCCTGCAAGACATGGAAGCAGAAACAGACCATTGAGTCTACTCTGCCCTCGAATGAGATGATGATTGATCTGATGATTCCCAGCTCCACTCTCCTGCCTTTACACCGTAACCCTTGATTTCCTCTGACTGATTAATGATTTGTGTGTCTTGGCCTTCACTATACTTAACGACCCAGCCTTGACAGTAAAGAATTCCACAGACTTACAACTCTCAGATGACATTCCTCTTGAATTGAATATGCAAAAGTTGAATTCTTTAGTAAATGACAGTGGGTTTAACATACCAGAGATTGGTGGGGAAAGTTTGTTTGTTTTATTTTCATGTGTAAATAACAAAACAGTTTGTGGCAAGCCTAGTGAACATAATACCCTGCCTTCAAACACCTTGCCCCTATGCGCCACAACCACCTGATGAAGGAGCAGCGCTCTGAAAGCTCGAGCTTCCAAATAAACCTGTTGGACTATAACCTGGGGTTGTGTGATTTTTAGCTGAAAATGTGTTGCTGGAAAAGCGCAGCAGGTCAGGCAGCATCCAAGGAGCAGGAGAATCGACTTTTCGGGCATGAGCCCTTCTTCAGGAAGCCCTTCTTCGGTTCTCCTGCTCCTTGGCTGCTGCCTGACCTGCTGCGCTTTTCCAGCAACACATTTTCAACTCTGATCTCCAACATCTGCAGTCCTCACTTTCTCCTTGTGTGATTTTTAACTTTGTACACTCCAGTCCAACACCAGCATCTCCAAATCACCTCTAGAAATGGCTGCATTTGTGTTGTTTAAATCATTTAACATGGATATGTTTAAATATCATCAGTTTTTTTTTGTTTTAAAAAAGCTTTCTGTAGATTTTAAAAAATAGTTTCCACGCATTTAAGAAACTCAACCCTGAACGCATACCTTATAATCTACACAATGTACCAGTTCCCAAAGGCTGCTCATGTGGCATGGTCTCAAAGCTGTGCTTAAATGTTATTGGTTTTGGATACCAACAGTTTGATTAATGTTAATCAAACTAACTTTTTTTTGCTGTCCTATTTAACAGATAAAAAATCACACAACACCAGGTTACAGTCCAACTGGTTTATTTGGAAGCACTAGCTTTCTGAGCGCCGCTCCTTCATCAGGTGATTGAAGGAGCAGCACTCCGAAAGCTAGTGCTTCCAATTAAACCTGTTGGACTGTAACCTGGTGTTGTGATTTTTAACTTTGAACAGCCCAGTCCAACACCGGTGTCTCCAAATCATGACTATTTAATAGTCAATGCATAGCCTAAGTTTTGTACATCTCAAAAAGAAGCAGCAATCACTGTAAATTACAACCCCTGGCAAAAGTGAGGACTGCAGATGCTGGAAACCAGAGTTTAGATCAGAAAATCCCTGCTTCTCGGATGCTGCCTGACCTGGTGTGCTTTTCCAGCACCACTCTGATCTACAACCCCTGGTCATCAACAACTGTCAACAACTTTGCTTGCTCGCAAACATGTAAATGTTTGTGTTTTCAAATCATGAGATTCATAGAGCACAGAAAAGGCTTTAACCCAATGAGTTTGCACTGACTTAACTACAGTAGTTTCCACCCCCCCCCATACCAATGGGGGATATGTTGCAAGACATACCGTGCAACCCCAAAACCACAAGTAGGGGCGAACCCATATATTTAAATGGGAAACGTACTTTCCCAGTAGCCCACCCAGTCCCTGGTTCTGGAACATTCCCCATAATATGTCTGGGTCACAGGTAACTGAAACCATGGAAAACGATTCCGCGGATACAGGGGTTGCCCTGTACCACTCAAAACATGCTAATCCCAATTTCCCAAACTTCTGATTTGATTTTGATTTTAGTGTGTTTTACAATAGGAACTACAGTGAAAAGCTTCCCTTTGTCCAATATCGTAAGATCATAAGGTATAGGAGCAGAAATTAGGCCATTCAGCCCATCAAGTCTGCTCTGCCAATCAATCATGGCTGATAAGTTTCTCAACTCCATTCTCCTGCGTTCTCCCCGTAACCCTTGATCTCCTTGATAATCAAGAACCTATCTATCTCAGTGTTGAATATACTCAATGACCTGGCCTCCACAGTCTTCTGTGGCAATGAATTCGATAGATTCCCCACTCTCTGGCTGATGAAGTTTCTCCTTTATCTCTATTCTAAAAGGTCTTCCCTTTACTCTAAGGCTGTGCCCTTGGATCCTAGTCTCTCGACCAATGGAAACAGTCATAGCGATGTACAGCACAGAAACAGACCCTTTGGTCCAACCCGTCCATGCCGACCAGATATCCCAACCCCTTCCTATTCGTATACCCATCCAAATGCCTCTTAAATGTTGCAATTGTACCAGCCTCCACCACTTCCACTGGCAGCTCATTCCACGCACATACCACCCACTGTGTGAAAAAGTTGCCCCTTAGGTCTCTTTTATATCTTTGCCCCCCTCACCCTAAACCTAATCCCTCTAGTTCTAGACTCCCCGACCCCACCTTCCCAGCATCTACTCTGTCCAGGCCATTCTGTATGTTTCTATTAGATCCCTCTTCAACCTTCTAAACACAGAGTATAAACCCAGAGTCCTCAAATGTTCCTCATATGTTAAGCTTTTCATTCAACATATCCTTGAATGTCATGATATTTGAAGTACTCATTCAGATTTTTTTTCAAGGTTTTAAGGTTTCCACTACATTCCCATCGTGATTTTTGCATGTTTTTGAGTTAGTAAAGTTATTGACAGTAGCTGAGGAGTTGATGACCACAGGTGTAGATTTACTGTGATTGCTGGTTCTTTTTCCAATCAAAGACACGAGGAAATACCTTTTCTAGTGCAACGAGTGGTTCAGATTTGAAATGCACTGCCTGATAGTGTGAAGGTGACCGATTCAAAGTGGAATAAATACTAATTCTAAAGTAGCAGAGGAAATGCTAAAGATCCCACTCTTGCACTTTGTTGAGACTTTCCTGTTTTGAGGAAGCTGTGCAGTATTATCTTACCCTATATAATTCCTACATTACAATAGACATTGTGCTTTACATGCATCACACTTGAGGACATCCTGTTGTTATATTTAAATAGTATTAGATAAGTTGAACTCTTTTGAAATACATATTGTTTTTATTGAAAAATCATGGTGGTAACACTCTAGTCAGGCTGTGTATGTTGGGAGAGAAATGTTACTTGCTTTTTGTGTACATAAGATTTTTGCATACTTGTTTCTTGATCATGTGTGTATACACCCCCCCCCCCCCCACCTCTACTGAATTCAATAATTAGCATTGTAAGAGTAATAGGTAGCTTTGTAGTTCACTCTTTTTTTTTGCTGTTTTCCAAGTTAAGAATTTATAACCTTTGTAATATGAATGCGTGCTTTTGTCAGCTGAGCTAAAAACAATGACTGTAGATGCTGGAAACCAGAGTCTAGATTAGAGTGGTGCTGGAAAAGCACAGCAGGTCAGGCAGCATCCGAGGAGCAGCAAAATCGATGTTTCGGGCAAAAGCCCTTCATCAGGAACATTTCTGATGAAGGGCTTTTGCCCAAAACGTCAATTTTGCTTTTCCAGCACCACTCTAATCTAGAATTTTGACAGCTGAGGCCTGGTCTAGTTGGTAAATTTTAATTCTTGAAAAAATACTCCAATTTGCTGCTAATATTTGCTTTGTTAAATAATGTGTAAATTTAAATGTGTCAAGAATGTTTAATTTTTCTCCCAAAGATTTCTGCATTTTCTGGGATAAATAGGTTTACTGTTGTCTATTTTGGATAGACAGATATTCTTCTGGGTTTCAGCACATTGAGGGTATACTGAGGCCATGATTGGTCATAATTATACTGAACAATGGTTTGTATAGTGTAATTTTGCTCTGATTTTTCTCTCTCTCATTGTGTTGAAGATGTTACTTGTGCCTTTTTTTAAAGTCAATCCTATGCTACCATGTAAAGCAGCAGCAATTTTAAGCATTCAAATTCTCTAGACTTTTTTTCTTAAAATTAGCTACCCATTGGATGTTGCTGGGCATTTAATTGAACCCTTCCCAGTCACCTTGGTGACTAGATATTTTCAATTCTTTTTTTTCCTCAAGCAAATGAGAGTTGAACTTGTGCATCTGGCTCAGAGTTAGGGACACTACCACTGCACCACAAGACCAGATGACTATCGCAGTATTAGTCTATTATCAAGCAGAATAGGAATACCCTGGGACCATTCAATTCTTTGTTCATTCAGTTTGACCATGGCTGATCTGTAACTCACTTAATCTTTGCTCCAGATTCCGTGATACCTTTCAATAATTTGTCGATTTCTGTAATCTTCAAAATTTCATTTGACTCTCCATTCACAGTTTGTTTGGATTTTCACTTGTGTGTATGTGTGAAAAGATACTTCCTGACTCACCCTAAATGGATGCTCACCTCTCATGCCCAGTGATCTTAAGGAGGCTCCCAATGACCTATGTGAACAAAACGTGAAGGTCTTGTATGATTAAGACTTAAAGTAATAAAGTAAATCAGCAAAACATCAAAGTCACAGAGTCCTAGAGATGTACAGCATGGAAACAGACCCTTCGGTCCAACTCGTCCATGCTGACCAGATAGCCCAACCCAATCTAGTCCTACCTGCCAGCACCCGGCCCATATCCCTCCAAACCCTTCCTATTCATATATCTATCCAGATGCCTTTTAAATGTTGCAGTTGTACCAGCCTCCACCACTTCCTCTGGCAGCTCATTCCATACACCTACCACCCTCTGTGTGAAAAAGTTGCCCTTTTCGGTCTCTTTTATATCTTGCCTCTCACCCTAAACCTGTGCCCTCTAGTTCTGGACTCTACCACCCAAAGGTGAGTCTCTCCCACCCAAGACTTTGTCCATTTACCCTATCCATGCCCCTCACAATTTTATAGACCTCTATAAGGTCTCCCCTCAGCCTCCGATGCTCCAGGGAAAACAGTCCCAGCCTATTCAGCCTCTCCCTGTAGTTCAAATCCTCCAACCCTGGCAATTTCCTTGTAAATCTTTTCTGAACCCTTTCAAGTTTCCGATAGGAAGATGACGATTGCACACAAAATTCCAACAGTGGCCTAACCAATGTCCTATACAGCTGCAACATGACTCCTAACTCCTATACTCAATACTCTGACCAACAAAGTAATTTCATTGAATAATGTTAGTGTAGGTTACAGTAAAGAGTTATGATCAGGTTTGATAAAATGTGACATTGGTCTTAATTCTGAAAATAGAGTTCCTGCTGGATTAGTTTTGTATTATCTCAATATTAGACATTTCATTAATATCAAAAAACACACGATGGATAAAACCTCACTTAATAACTAATGTTGAATCAAATTAATATATAACTCTGTACTTCTAGTCATAATGTAAATGTCTTTAATACTGTTGCACAGGGCTAATCCTAATAATTTACTTTTAATTAGTCATGCATCTAAAGAACATGCATCACTGACTTACACCTGTGGCAGAGCAGCCATTGGTTTCAGTCCTGGAGGGCATTATTGGTCCAGATGGGTCTTTACAATAACCATTGCTAGCTTACTGATCACCATGGGAGAGATCACCAGATATGTTTTCAACACTTTCTGTTGATATCTGGCTTTTTTTTGTTTTCATTCCTTTACAGAAATATTTCAGATATTAATGTGAAAGTTGTATACAATTCTTTGCACGTTTCCACGGTGGTACTGGCAGTGTAAAATTACTTTTGAAACTAAATTTTATTTCATTGGACTATTTTGTTTTTTAGATGCTCACAGACTTTGGTGAAGCAAGCATCAACAAACCTGTTGTTGTAACTGTGCAGGGTCCGAATATTAAAGAAAACCAAAAAATTTCAAAAGGTAACCCAACTCGGAGAGCTTGGAAACCTCAGTTTCACTGCTGCACACACTGTCTCAGTTATGCTTACAGTCCTGGGTCTGCAATGCCCTTGTACTCTCACTCTCACTCTCACTCTCACTCTCACTCTCACTCTCACTCTCACTCTCACTCTCACTCTCACTCTCACTCTCACTCTCACTCTCACTCTCACTCTCACTCTCACTCTCACTCTCACTCTCACTCTCAAAACTTGCAACTTCGACCAATCTTTTAATTTGTCCTAATGTCTTCTGATATGACGTAGCAACATATTTTGTTTCAACAACTCTTCTTCTTGATGTTCTGTTCTGTTAATGCCCCTCTATAACTGCAGTTTGTTGCTGTCACAGGGCGAGAAATGAAGAAATTGTCTTAATTAGTTTGGAATTTAAAACTCCCAGTTCTCTTAAGTCATCGTTGATCTCATCTTTCAGCTTCAATGTTTGACCACAAGCACTTTCTTTGGCAGACAGTTCCAAGGTTCCCCACTCACTGGGTGAAGAATTTTCTCTTTAGCTCTGAACTAAATGGTCTACCATATATTCTGAGTCTGTGACCCTTAGTTTAAGCCTCCAAAGATACAAGTTAGACCATTTCAGACCGAGATGAGGAGAAATGTCTTCACCCAGAGAGTGGGAAGCCTGTGGAATTTTCTGCCACAGAAAACAGTTGGGGCCAAAAACATTGAATGTTTTGAAGAAAGAATCAGATATAGTTCTTGGGGCTAAATAATTCGAAAGGTATGGGGTGAAAAAAGTGGGACAGAGGACTGAGTTCGATGATCAGCCTTGATCCCATTGAGCGGTAGTACAGGCTCAAAGGGTCGGATGGCCTGCTCCTGCTCCAATTTCTTATGTTCCGAGTCTTGAATTAACACTTTTATATATATATATAGGAGCGAATTTTATAGGGTGCTGCAGCTTCTACCCCTCCGCTCCCCATACCTTTTCTCAGCCACTGTTTGCCATGTACTGTTTGCAAAGCACAACTTTACACTATACTTGGGTACATGTGATGACAATAAACCAAATCAAATCACTTCATGTGCGTGGAGCTGAGCTAAAGACTTGTATTTTGCAATAGTTCAGTTATTGTCCAACCTATCTTGAAAGTAAGGGTCTATTGATCCCTGTCGTCTTCTGTTCCTTACATTTTTCTGTAAGTATGCTTGGTATTTGTTATTCCTTAACCACATTGCACAGAAGACTTCAACGGGTAGTTTTGCCTGCAGCATACACTCGGAAACATGAATTAGCAAATAACCATGCCGTTTCTGTTTGACTCTTTTAATACAGTGGATTTAAAGTATTGTTGCAAAGATATATCACAAGTAAGCACTGATGATCCAGACTTTGGTGTGAAGCCTAATGGCTACTTGTTTGCAACTCGAGCTCTGCATATCAGTGAACAACGGAGTTTTAACATTAATCTACGAGATTCACTGACGCTGGTGTGTTGCACAATTCGGGTCCATTTGTTGATCCAGCCAAACTTGCAGGTAAACAACTTGACTTATTGGTTTAATCCCTTCCTCCATGGCCTCGGCGAACCGTGCTCCGTAACGGTGAAGTAACTTGAATGTTTCGTGCAAAGTGATGTTGCTGAGTCCCACAGTCCTCAATGACGATACGTCTGTGCTATTTCTTGGCTGCGCAAAATGAACCGGTTTCTTGCCCTCCTTTTTTTTGTTTTTGACTCCAGTAGACTGATTCACCAAGGTGTTGCCTCTGATGGGGATTTTAGTTTTTTTGCTTTTGAAGAAAGTCTTGGTAGATTGCAGTTGTTATCTTTTGGAGCATAGAAGACTGAGTGGGACCTGATAGAGGTGTATAAGATTTATGAGGGGCATAGACAAGGTGAATAGAAAGGAGCTATTCCCCTTAGAAGGATTAATAATAAGGCAGCATCAATTTAAGGTGAAAGGTTTAGAAAGGATTTAAGGAACCTTTTTTCATTTTGAGGTAGTGGAGGGTCTACCGTGGAACTTGGCAAAGTTAAATTTACAGTAAAGTGGGTTTCTGGAATGCACTGTCTGGGAGGGTAGTTGATGCAGGTAATCACGTTATCTTTTAAAAAGTATGTGGATGAGCACTTGAAATGTCATTACATTCAAGGCTATGGGCCTCATACAGGCAAGTGGGACTAGTGTGGATAGGTTAGCATAGACTTGATGGGCTGAAGGGATTCTGACTCTGGATTAACCCATGGCTGTTTGAGAGTCACATGTGACTTCTCTTAATGCCAGCTGGAGTCTCCAGGGGCAATGAGCAGGGACTACTCTGCTTTCGTTGAGTGTGGCTATCCTACTGTATCAGCCGATCATTTGTGAGGCTGGAGCTCTGATCTTCCACTTGCTAGCGTTGCCATAGTGCTAGGGATGGGAGTGAGGTTGGAGAAGGGAGGACAAAAGAGATTACTGATGTTCCATCACTATTCTAGAGGCTGAGATTCTGTTCCTACGGCATTAACGGCAATGATTCTGTTGATTGTTATTTTATAAATCTGTTGTCGACTTATGGCTCCGTAGGGGGCACTTGCCCTTGACATCCTAACTTTATGGGAGGGGGTGATAGTCTTGTGATATTGCCTCTAGGCTATCAATCCAGACCCAGGCAATATTCTGGGGATTTGGGTTTGAATCTTGCAGGTGGTGCAATTTGAATTCAAGAAAGTCTGGGATTAAGAATCGTATAATGACCATTAAACCATTGCCAATTGCCAAATGAACCCATCTGGTTCACTGATGTCCTTGTGAGGAGGGAAATTGCTGTCATTGCCATGGGTTTGGAGTCACATGGAGGCCAGACCAGGTATTGCGGTTTAAATGCCCCCTGGGCTGTTAGGGATGGGTAATAAATGCCAGCCCAGCCAGTGATGCCCACATCCTATGAATGAACCTTTTTTTAAAAAAAGACACGCTAGAAGCTTGAGCATGTAATGTAGACTCTCTCTCTGAGTGAGTGCCTTTCGGGTGAAATGTTAAAACAAGACAGCACGGTGACTCCACGGTCAGCACTGCTTCAGGGACCCAGCTTGCACCCTCGGGCGACTGAGTGTTTGTGCAAACCTCACACAGACATTCTGTCTATGTCTGTGTGTGTTTTTCCCCCCCCCCCCCATAGTCCAAAGATGCGCAGGTTAGGGTGCATTGGCTGTGCAAAGTTGCCCATAGTGTCCAGGATGTGTGGGTTAGATGGATTAGCTATAGGGAATACAAAGTTAGGGATGCGGTGGGGGAGAGTGGAATCCTCTTTGGAAGGTCAGTGTGGACCTGATGGGCCGAATGGCCTGCTTCCATGCTGTAGGCTTCTAAAACTGTGGGGTTTTGCAGCACAGTCGTACTGAACCCAACCTGGTAGCCAGAAAACCTGTGTACAAATCCCACCTCCAGAGTTATCAGATTATAAATAAACCTGTACACAGATGTATAGTCATAGAGCTGTGCCCTTCAGTCCAACTTGTCCACACTGACCAAATATCCTAAATTAATCTAGTCCCATTTGCCAGCACTTGGCCCATACCACTCCAAACCCTTCCTATTCATATACCCAATCCAGATGCCTTTTAAATGCTCTCATTATACCAGCCTCCACCACTTCCTCTGGCAGCTCATTCCATACACACACCATCCTCTGCTTGAAAAAGTTGCTCCTTGGATCCCTTTTTTTAAATCTTTCCCCTCTCCCCCTAAACCTATGCCCTCTAGTTCTAGACTCCCTGATCCCAGGAAAAGACTTTGTCTATTTATCCTATCCATGCCCCTCATGATTTTATAGACCTCTATAAGGTCACCCCTCAGCCTCTGACGCTCCAGGGAAAACAGCCCCAGCCTTCAGCCTCTCCCTATATCTCAAACTGTCCAACCCCAGCAACAGCCTTGTAAATCTTTTGAGTCCTTTCACGTTTTACAACATCCTTCCTGTAGCAGGGAGACCAGAATTGCACACAGTGTTCCAAAAGTGGCCTAACCAATGTCCTGTGCAGCAGCAACACGACTTCCCAATTCGTATACTCAATGCACCGACCAATAAAGGCAAGCATACCAAATACCACCTTCACTGTCCTGTCTTCCTGCAGCTGTACTTTCAAGGAACTATTAACCTAAAACAACAACCCCATCTGTCCCCATTCTGCTGGATGTAAAACATCATGGATGTACTTGAGTGTAAGACTTCTACTTAGTGTCCTAGTCCTAGTCCATGTATGTCCCTCAATTAGCATCATTCACGGGGAAAAAGGCACCCACCCATTTAATTCTGTTTGTGGGACTTTGAAAGTCATGGTCTGTGTTTACATCATTGACATTCTTTGAGCAAATGTATCTTTGTCTGTAAAGAGTTTGAAAGACTCTGAGGTTGTGAAGCTGAATGAGGTTAATGTTGCCTCCTGTCGTGCTTAATATTTTCAGCATGAATTAAAAGAACGTGTTCGATCCAAGCGTGCAGTAATACTGCGACGTCAGAAACGGAGGTGGAGACCTCTTCCATTTTCTATCACTGAGAATGACGCTGGACCTTTCCCCAAGTATGTTCAAACTGTAAGTTGCAACGTTTTTATTCAAGTCAAACTGATGTTATGATCGCAATTGCTGATACTGGACAAGTTACAAAGAAACATAGAGAAGAGGAGTAGGGGTAGGCCTTTGTGTCTGCTTCACCATTCAATATGATCATGGCTGATCATCCAACTCAATATTCTGTTCCTGCTATCTTCCCCCATCGCTTTGATTGCTCTAGCCCGTAGAATTATATATACAGGTCGTTCTGCTATAACGCACGTTTCTTTAATGTGAATTTGTTATAACACGATTGACCAACTGGGGACACTGTTTCTATAGCGCAAATGTATTGGTTACAATGGGTGGCACAGTGGTTAGTACTGCTGCCTCACAGCGCCAGAGACCCGAGTTCAATTCCCCACTCAGGCGACTGACTCTGTGGAGTTTGCACATTCTCCCTGTGTCTGCATGGGTTTCCTCCGGGTGCTCCGGTTTCCTCCCACAGTCCAAAGATGTGCAGGTCAGGTGAATTGGCCATGCTAAATTGCCCGTAGTTTTAGGTTAAGGGGTAAATGTAGGGGAATGGGTGGGTTACGCTTCGGCGGGGCGGTGTGGACTTGTTGGGCCGAAGGGCCTGTTTCCACACTGTAAGTAATCTAATCTAATCTAATCACAATGCGATTCTCGTCCCGTTCGTTTAAATGGTGCTGCTGTTAGGCAATATTCGGAATTATGTGAGAGTAGAATTACTGCGTTATAGCTGAAGTGACTGTAACTCCTCCTAGGAAACATTCAGTGATTTGGTGTCAACTGCTTTCTGTGACAGAGAAGTCAGATTCAAGCAAGAAACCGGGCCTGATAGATTTGAGAGTTTTATTTCTGCAGTTGGTTACAATGGTGGTTAATCACCACATGTGTTTACATGAGGCTGCTGATGTTCTTTTAACAGAAGAACATTAATTCATTACACAAAAAAAAGTTATACATAAATCAGTTTGTGAAGATCTTAACATAGACCTCTATTCAATCTTTTTCTCTTCTGTAAAGTTTTCAGATACTTGGTGAAATATCCCTGCTATCTTTAATTTTACTTTGCTTAATTGACTTCTTCGGGTATTCTGGACTGCTGAAACAGTTTTTAAAGACTTCTTTCCAGTTCTGAGGGCTGGGTTTCTTTTAGTTATTATGGTCTAAAAGCCTCTTTAAAAACTTTCCACCTAGAGATTCTGACACCTAACAAATTGTTGTGGTTCTGTTCGCCGAGCTGTGAATTTGTGTTGCAGACATTTTGTCCCCTGTCTAGGTGACATCCTCAGTGCTTGGGAGCCTCCTGTGAAGCGCTTCTGTGATGTTTCCTCCGGCATTTATACTGGTTTGTCTCTGCCGCTTCCGGTTATCAGTTCCAGCTGTCCGCTGCAGTGGCCGGTATATTGGGTCCAGGTCGATGTGCTTATTGATTGATTCTCATCCACAGATTCAAATCAATAAGCACATGGTGTCCAATGTACTCCTACTCTGACTGTTCATCCATCAAAGTGAAAAGTGGAAATTGCACTAACATTTAATTGACTCTTGATTTTTTTTTTCTTTTTCTTTTCCCCCAGATAAGATCAGAGTATGAGCAGAACTATACATTGTTGTACAAAATTACCGGACAAGGAGTCGATCGTCCTCCATTGGGTTTTTTCCGTATTGAACCCGAGACGGGTAAAATATTTGTGTTACAGACCGTGGATCGTGAAGAGTACCCGTCATTTAGCGTAAGTGTCTCTAATGGTCTTCATCTGTACTTGCATATGGTAACTTGGCAGCAAAGCCTTGAATGAGTTACGTTTGTTATGGCTTGAGATTAAACTGAGGAATAGCCTGATGTTTGCAGTCAGTGCTGACAGAGTGTTTGTTCATCATTTGTTATGTTTTCAGCTGCTTATAATAGAGAGTAACACCAAAATTTCCATGTTGAACAGAGGGTGAACTCTTGGTCTCAATTTGGTCCATGCTTAATTGACTTATTGATCTGATTTGTTCTACTCACGTGTACCTAAGCACAGTGAAAAGCTTTGTTTTTGCGAGCAGTACGGGCAGATCGTAGCAAACAAGGACGTACAGATCATAGGGTATTTAGACAGCGAGGCAAAAGGTTTATGGCTGAACAGGAGGTGCACAAAGCAAGATCACCATTATTTGAAGTTAGAGATGTCAATTTGTCATTTAATTACAACAGGGAAGAAGCTTGGATCTGCTGTGTGTGTGTTCAAGCATCTGTATCTTTTGCCTGATGGAAGAGACTGGAAGAGCGCATTACCAGGGTACATTGAACAGTACAGTACAGCACAGAACAGTACAGGCCCTTCGGCCCTCGATGTTGTGCTGACCTTTTATCCTACTCGAACATCAAACTAACCTACATACCCTTCATTGTACTAACTTCCATGTGCCTATCCAAGAATTGGTGAAATGTCCCTAATGTGTCTGACTCTACTACTTGGGCAGCACAGTGGCTTAATGGTTAGCGCTGCTGCCTCACAGCAGGTTCGATTCCAGCCTTGGGTGACTGTGCAAACTCCACAGGCATGGGGAGAATGCCTGTGTATGGGTTTCCTTCGGGTGCTCTGGTTTCCTCCCACAATCCAAAGATTTGCAGATAAAGTGAATTGGCCATGCTAAATTACCCAGAGTGTTCAGGGATGTGTGGGTGAGGCGCATTAGTCTGCGGTAGATTTGGAGTAATAGGGGAATGCGTCTGGGTGGGTTACTCTTCGGAGGGTCAGTGTGGATTTGTTGGGCTGAAAGGCCTGTTTCCACATTGTGGAGATTCTGGACCACTGGCACCCACCACCTACCACTCTGTGTAAAGAACCTACCTCTTGACATCTCCACTAAACCTTCCTCCAATCACCTTAAAATTATGCCCCCTCATGTTAGACATCTCTGCCATGGGGAAAAGTCTCTGGCTATCCACTCCATCTATGCCTCTCAACATCTTAGTGAGAGGGGTCTTTGATGTTGGCAGCCTTTCCGCAGCAATGAGAAATGTAAATGAAGTCCATGGATGGGAGCTTGGCTTGCGTGATAGTCTGGGCTGTACACACCACCTTCTGTAGTTTCTTACCGTCCTGGGCAGAGTAGATGCCATACCAGGCCATTATGTACCCAGAATGCTTTTTACGATGCATCTGTAAAAGTTGGTGAGGGTCCTTATGGACATGCCATTTCGTGAGCCACCTGAGGAAGAAGAGGCGTTGTTGTGCCTCCTTGGCCATCGCATCAACGTGGGAGGTTCAGGGCAGGTTGTTGGTTATCATTATAAGTAGGGATGTGGTGCAGTGATAATATTACTGGACCAGTGGTCTAGAATCCTAGGCTAATGATTGGGGGAGAAATGTAACATGCTGGAAATCTGAAACAAACAGAATTCTGGAGAAACTCCACAGGTCTGGCAGAATCTGTTGAGAGAGGAACAGAGTTAATGTTCTAAGTCCAGTCAAACTTCCCTTCAAAATGGAATTCTTCCAAAGAATCTTCTTGAGATCCCCCTGACTCTATTTTGGTTATACTTGTTAAAAAGGGATCAAGTGATTGTGGGCAAATTGTAAGAGTTTCTATTCAATTCCACAGCTGACTGGGACAGCAAGAACCAAGGAAGGATTTGTTCCTGAATATCCGCTTGATCTGACTGTCAAAGTAAATGATGTGAATGATAATACCCCTACATTTAATGAAGAGACGTTCATTGCAAATGTAGCTGAAGGTTCACCAGTTGGTAAGGATATATCGGCCTCAAGAATTTTATAATTGGAAGTATTTAATTGAAGTTATCAGTGATATACTTGTAGATACATGGAGACTACCAGTCTTGCGGTGTTCTGTTTGATATCCAGTGGAAACTAGGAAAGTGCACAAGGGAGATTAGCGCTGACTGTCAGGTTAACCTTCTGTTGCAGTCTTTGATTGTCTTGGTCACCATTACTTTGTGGCAAAAATCTCATCTGGTTTGCTAACTTTCCTTAGGAAAGCAAATCTGTCATCCTTACCCAGTCTGGTCTACCTGTGACTCCAGAACTGCAGTAATGTCTTGACTCTCTGCTTTTGATATGGCCGAGCAAGACACTTAATTCAAGGGGTAGTTAGAGACCGGCAACAAATGCTGGCTTTGCCATTGATGATGGAGTTTAATTTAGATAAATGTGAGGTGCTGCATTTTTGGAAAGGCAAATCAGGGCAGGATTTATACACTTAATGTTCAAGTCCTGGGGAGTGTTGCAGAACAAAGAGACCTTGGAGTGCAGGTTCATAGTTCATTGAAAGTGGAGTCACAGGTCGATAGGAGAGTGAAGAAGACATTTGGTATGCTTTCCTTTATTGGTCAGAACATTGAGTATAAGAGTTCGGAGGTCATGTCCTATACAGCTGCAACATTTGGTTTGGCCACTTTTGGGAATACTGTGCAATCCTGTTCTCCCTGCTGTAGGAAAGATGTTGTGAAACTTGAAAGGGTTCAGAAAAGATTTACAAGGATGTTGCCAGCGTTGGAGGATCTGAGCTACAGGGAGAGGCTGAACAGGCTGGGCTTGTTTTCCCTGGAGCGTCGGAGGCTGAGGGGTGACCTTATAGAGGTTTACAAAATTATGAGGGGCATGGATAGGATAAATAGACAAAGTCTTTTCCCTGAAGTCAGGGAGTCCAGAACTAGAGGGCAAAGGTTTAGGGTGAGAGGGGAAATATATAATAGAGACCTAAGGGGCAACGTTTTCACGCAGAGGGTGCTACGTGTATGGAATGAGCTGCCAGATGAAGTGGTGAAGGCTGGTACAATTGCAACATTTAAGAGGCATTTGGATGGGTATATGAATAGGAAGGGTTTGGAGGGATATGGGCCGGTTGCTGGCAGGTAGCACTAGATTGGGTCGGGATATCTAGTCAGTATGCATGAATTGGACCGAAGGGTCTGTTTCTGTGCTGTTTATCTCTGACACTCTAGCTCCACGTGACAGAATCAAGAAAGGGCACGTTGTTGAGACACATATGCCCCAGGATACTAGCCGAGGTCACTTTGGCCACTTTCTGGGCTGTGTTGCCTGTGTGAAACCTCTGACTTCTGAATTTGAACAGATGTTTGTGAGCACATCAATGTGTCACATTTTGTTTTGATTGCTGTACTCTGCAGGATGAATTTCTAAGTAGGTTAAACTTTTCATTTTAGGTTATGTCTGCTGATTTTTGTTTGTAGTTGTGTCCCAAGTTTTTTTTTATTTAAAAGGACAAGCTGTCCTTGGTATGTGGGTATCTATTTTAATTGTACCAGCCCAGGAAAAACGAAACCAATTGACATCACCTTAACCATCAGTATCCTGTGTGCCATTGAGTAGGTGGACATGGAGGAGTCCATTTTTTTTATAATAAACTTTCTCAATGTAACTTTTCCTGAAAGCAGCTGTTAATTATCCTTTGCACTTTCAATTTTAGGCACATCTTTCTTCAAGCTTATAGCTACTGACCTTGATGAGCCCAATACATTAAATACTCTGCTTCGTTACAAGATTCTGTCTCAGGAACCAGCCTCAAAGTTTGGCCAACTATTCTCTGTTGATGAGCGAACGGGCGAACTCAAAACAAAGACTGATAAACTCGACCGAGAGGTAAGCCTGCTTTCAAACTCCTTTTTCAAAGTGTGATTCTCAGCAGGATTGTGCGTGTTCTTATACCCCGAAGGACCGCAGCAGTTTGAGAAGGTAGCTCGCTCCCACCCTTGAGGGCTTTTGGGGATTGATGTTGGATGTTGGCCCCATCCAGTGCGCAAATAAAAATAAAACATTGTAATTCTTGGATCTAAAAGTGCAAGAGTTTGAAATTCACAGCCTGTTAATTTACATCGGAGAGAGCAAGCTGTGTGGCACAACCCTGTTGGTGGTGCAGGAGACCATGAAAATTTCCAGTGCTGGAAAACCCTTTGGGAGCTAGACCCTCCACATCCTCTGAAATGTTTTGTTTTCCTATCACGTGGTGTCTGTCACTGTCCAAATGTATCAACGTTTTGTTTCATTTCCCCCCAAGTGTGTGCAGTTCAGGTGTAATACATGTTAAGATGATCAAGTTCAGCTTAGTTCTTGCTGCGCGTCCCTCCAAACAAAAAACAAAGAACTACAGATGCTGGAAATCAGAAATTGCTGGAAAAACCTCCACCGATCTGGCAGCATCTGTGGAGAGAAAGCAGAGTTAACGTTTCGGGTGCAGTGACCTAGGTCTCGCTCTGAAGACTGTGATCGGTTTAGCTCAGTTGGCTGGACAGTTGGTATGCGAAACAGTGTGATGCCTACAGCATGGGTTTAATCCCCACACTGGCTGAGGTTACTATGAAGGGCTCTCCTTCTCACCCTCTCCCCTCACTTGAGGTTTGATGACCCTCAGGTTAATCATCACCAGTCACCTCTCTTCAATGAGAGAGCAGCTCAATGGTCTGGTAAGACTGTGCTGACGCACAGTCAGTTCTGAAGAAGGCTCACTGGACCCGAAATATTAACTCTTGATTTCTCTCAGCAAATGCTGCAAGACCTACTGAGTTTTCCCAACAATTCCTGATTTTGTTACTTCTTGCCCGTATCTTGGGAGTCAGTTGGCTTGGCTAAAGCATCTAGAGCTTTGGGATGATTCCTTCAGAATAAGGGGCTGGTTATATAGGGCAGGGACTTTAAAAACACAATGTCCCACTGTTATGTGAAAATTTGGCATTTTTTGCCTTGAAGAGCAATTGATTCTCTGTCATTGGTGTAAGTATATTCAAGGCAGAGATTATTATATTAAGGGATTTGTGAGCAAGGAGGCACAGTTAGTGTGTGTGAAGGCAGTCTGCTATGATCTTTTAAATGGCTGAGCAGTTTTGATAGGACCCGTTGACTGAACATTATATCCTTGGGACATTCTCCTGCACTTCTGACCATTACCCTGGTTAAATAATCATTTAGTGGCCCCTCAAATGCCTTAATTGAACTTGTCTCTGTCATGTTTTCAGCAAGTGGATTTCTGACCCTAACTACTCTGCAGGAAGTATTTTTTCCTCAACTTTGTATTTTTTTCCTTTTGTAAATTACTTTCAAACTGTGTCCTCTGCCTCACGAAAAGTTAAAAGTGGGAACAACTTCTTCCGATCTACTCAGCCCATACCTCACATGAGTTTGAAAATGTTAAATCAAATATCCTCATTGCCTTCACCCCTCGGAAACCTGTCGCAACTTTTTTCCAACTTTGTGGAACAGGGCATTTTTTGAGTTAAAAGTTTTGAAAATTATCGTTGTGTGGCATTGTTTCACAATCGAACGTTCAATACCTCTAGGAGCAGGACACTTACACACTCACAGTCGAGGTGAGAGACATGGAGGGAAAACCTTACGGATTATTTTCTACGGGAACTGTTGTTGTGCACGTTACTGATGTGAATGACCATACTCCAACATTTAGGACCAACAAAGTAAGTTGTTGTGGAAAATAAGTCAATATAAATAAAATATGTTGTTTTTCTGCTGACCTGACTTGAGCATCAGTGCAGGTTTGTTGCTAAGAAAGAGTGCAGCCAGCTCATTATTCTTTGGCTATTATCGTAGAGTATTTCAGTTAGGTCTAGTCTTCTCTTCACTGTTTTCTATCCTTCAAGTAATTATCCCATTCCTTATTGAAAATTGTAATTGAATCGCTGTCCTCCACAACGTTTTCTTGGCTGCACATTCCAGACCACACAATAACATACTCCTTGTCATTCCTCTTGGCTTCTTGCCATTTGTGACCACTGGTTACTGACCAGAAGGAGGCCGTTCAGCCCATCATGGCTGTTCTAGCTATCTGATTGAACATTATATCCTGGGGCCATTCTCCTGCATTTCTGTTAGTTACTCTGGTTAACCAGTCATTTGGTGGCCCCTGAAATGCCTTTAATTGAATTTGCCTCCATCATGTTTTCAGCAAGTGGGGTCTGACCGTAACTACTCAGCAGGAAGTGTTTTTTCCTCAACTTTGTATTTTCTTATTTTGTAAATTACTTTTCAAACTGTGTCCTCTGCCTCACAATAAGTTAAAAGTGGGGACAGCTTCTTCCGATCTACTCAGTCCATACCTCACCTCACATGAGTTTGAAAATGTTAAATCAAATATCCTCATTGCCTTCTCTCCACGGAAACTTGTTGCAACTTTTTTTATTCCCATCTTTCTTTCTTTCTACATGATGTTTACTCAGTCTTGGAGCAGGTCTCCTGAATCTACGTGTGTATGTGTGTCGCCCTTGCTCTGCCTCCCTCCCTCCCTCCCTCCCTCCCTCCCTCCTATTGACCCCTCTCTCGTGGTGCCCAGAACTCGTGGTGCCCAGCACTCCAGGTGAGGTCTAACTAGTCCAAGTTCAACATAACTTCCTTGCTCTTGTAAACTCTGCCCTTATTAATAAAGCCCTATGTTTGAACAGCTCTCTAAACCTGCTACTGCTGCTGTATGGTGTCTATGTTTTTGTACTGTTCTTTGTCCCAAAAGGTATTACCTTGCGTTTCTCTCTGCACTGCACTGACATTTGCCATTACTCTGCCCTCCCCACCAGTTGTCACTGTCCTTTCTGCTGCTCTATCAGTACTGTCCTCCTCGTCACAATGCTTTATAGTCAAGATCCAGATCACTCATGTATATTAGGAAAAATGAGGATTCCAATATTGACCCAAGGGGAACTCCATTCCAAATCTTCCATCCTCTCTCGAGCCTAAAAATATCCACTAATCATTATTGTTTCCTAATACTCAGCCAAATTTTATATCCATGTGGCTTCTGTCCCCTTTGTTCGATGCGTTGTAACTTTGTGTATGAATCTGGTGCGTGGCACTGTGTCAAATACCTTGTTTTGGAAATCCATGTACACTGCGTTAGCAGCATTACCCTCATCGACTGTGTTACTCTTCAAAACACTCCTGCAAGTTAGCTCAATGCCCTTTTTCTCTCGAGTAATCCACATTGGGTCCCATTAGTTGACTCTCACTTGTCGTTGTGACTGTTAACTCTGTCCTGAATTATTGTCTTCAGAAATTTCCCCACCACTGGTCTGTAATCGCTGGGCTTATCCTTGCACCCCTTATTTTGCTTAACTAAAAAGCTGAATGCTTACAATTTCTATCACTCCAACTTAAGGAAGAGTGAAAAATTACAGGCAGTGCCTCTGCAGTTTTTGCATTCTCTTTCTTTCAATGTCTTTGCACGTTTTTCGCTTGTTCCATCAAAATACCCCTTGGATTTAGGAAGCCTCCTACGTCTTGAAATTTTCTCTGTTCTAAGGAGACCAGTCCTAGAAATGACTTACAGTTTTTACTGCCAGAAGATGATTGGTTCTACGTTTTATCATGAACTACCTTGTCATTTACCATTTCATTCATTCAAAATCTGCACCTTGGTTTTTAAAATTTAAACTTGTTCTTGTCTGTGTTGGATTATGGAGTTGAAAGTGGAGTTGATTATCAGCAAAATATTGACGTTGGACTAAAGTGCTTAATATTTATGAAGCGATCATCACTAATGAAGACATTACAGCTGTGAAGATTTGGATGGAATTACTGTATTATGGCAGAAGGAGGCCATTCAGCCCATCGTGCCTTCACCGGTTCTGTTCCCTCCAGTGAATCTCCTGCCTTTTTCCCCATATCCCTGCTCACCATTTTCCATCCAAATAATCATTCAGTGCCCCTCTTGAATGCCTTAATTGAACCTGTCTCAACCACATTTCCAGGTAGCGCATTCCAGACCCTAACTACTCGCTGAGTGCAAAGTTTTACTTGAAATAATTTTTTGCAATTGTATATTTTGGGTTTTGAAACCCTGTTGTGATGTTTAGTTGTGACTATCTGATTTCAAAACTCAGATTTCCAGTTTTCTTTTACCACCTCTCAAACATGCATTAACTCCTGTCTCATTGAAGATTTTACGTTAACAACTTAACTCTGAGAATATTGACTGAAAAGAGATTGGGCATTTTTTTTTTAAGATTAAGGTTTTGTCTTGTTTCAGTATATGGTTTGGGCTAACGAGAGTGTAAGTGACGTGATGATCCTCCGAATGCCAGTTGATGACGAGGATATGAAGGACACCAATGCAAGCAGAGCTGTGTTCACTATCGTTAACGGGGACAGTGATGGAAATTTCAAAGTCATAACTGATCCCAAGACCAACGAGGGTCTCTTATACATTGTAAAGGTAAGCAAGTGCTTGTGTAGCAAATCATGTTGCTGGGGTGTCAATGAGACATTCAACTTTGAAATCTTGTAATGTCATTGCCATATAGACAAAATTGAAGCTCTGATCTTTGACGTATTTTTGAGGTCCTTAGACCATAAGACGTGGGAACAGAGTGAGACCGTTTAGCCGATTGTGTCTATTTCACTGTTCAATCATGGCTGATGTGTTTCTCAATCTCTTTCTCCTACCTTCTCCCTATAAGCTTTGGTCTCCTTACTAATCAAGAACCTATCTATCACTGTCTTTAATATACTCAAAGACTTGGCCTCGACAGCCCTTTGTGGCAATGAGTGCCATGATTCACCACCCTCTGGCTGAAGAAATTCCTCCTCATCTCAGTTCTAAAGGATTGCCCCTTGCTGTGCCCTTGGGTCCTCGTCTCTCCTACTAGTGGAAACATCTTCTTCACATCCACTCTATCCAGACCTCTCCGTATTCTAAGTTTCACTGAGATTCTCCCTCATCCTTCTAAACTCCACCGAGTATGGGCCCAGAGCCCTCAATTGCTCCTCAAGCCCTTCGTCTCTGGGTTCATTCTTGTAAACCTCCTCTGGACCAACCTAAAGGGAAAGGAAAGGCTGGAGAATCTTGGCTGATCTGTTAACATTTTTTTTGGAGACAGAAAGAGGTAATGCTTTTGAGTCTAACATGACCCTTCGATACGGGGCCCAAAACTGCTCATAACATTCCAAATGCAGTCTGGGCCAATTTGTTGTTTTTTTTTGTTTATTGGGTATGTCAGTGTCTATCTCTCCCTAAACACCTCTGTGTTCCAATAAAATTTAGAGCATATACCATTTATTTTCATTTTTTAAACTAATCCCTACAATCTATCAAACATTCTTTAAAATTTGATTTTATATCAGTTTTCTGTGAATGTGGGAGATAATGTGGACAGACGAAACCACATTGTGACTTGCTAGAATATAAATTTAGAAAGCACTGGGGAATCTTGTCAATGTTTGTGGACGGATGCAATTAGGACCAGGTCAGATTGGGGTGTCTGGTTGGTTTCAGTGAGTTGGACCAAAGAGTGTGTTTCCATGTTATATGAATCTATGACTTTGAGAAACTGAATTAATTCTTTGATTCTAACGTGACCATTCATTGGAAACTGAAGTGGGCTGGAAAAGTGATATGTTTTATACTGTTGCAAAAAGGGGGAAGGAGGAGCAGGTGGAAAATTGGCAAAATCTGTTGAGAGATAGAGAGAAACACAGTTTTGACTCCAGTGACCCTCCTTCAGAGCACTGTTTAGTCAGAGTGCTGATGAATGGTCACTGGACTCAAAGTTAACTCTGTATCCCCCTGTACAGGGGCTGCCAGACATGCTGAGCTTCTCCAGCAATTTCTGTTTTTGCTTCAGATCTCTAGTGTCCACAGTTCTTGGATATTTTCATTTTATTATGCCTCAGAGCGGAGGGAGTGGAGTGTTGTAATCAAAATGGTGGGCCGAGCCGGTCTGAAGTATTGAACTCCATGTTGAGGCCCGAAGTTTGTAAATAATTTGAAAGGAAAATAAGGAGCTGTTCGTCCAGCTTGCATTGAGATTCGAAACAGCCTTAGGACAGAAATGAATTTGCGTAGTGCCTTGTACGTAACACAGGTCATTCCAAAGTACTTGCATTCAGTACTACCAATCACCTAGCAGTGAATTTGAGTGTTCAATGATCCACTTTAAGGTGGGCTTGCAGGATTAATTGTTTTGAAGTGATTCAAGTATTTTAATGTAATCTTTCCTGTCTGTTCTACAGCCCTTAGATTGTGAGAAAACACCAAAAATCCCATTGGAAATTGCAGTGGAAAACGCGGTCCCTCTGACTGGAAGTTCTGCTTCGAGACAAACTGCTTCAGTAATAGTCAATGTTATGAATGTAGACGAAGGTCCGGAATTTGAACCCGCTGTCAAACAAATCTGGACAAAGGAGAATGTGGAAATTGGACACGTTTTGGGCTCTTATGTAGCAAAGGATCCTGAGACTCGAAGCAGTGATGGCATCAGGTAAGGCTATTGCTTATTACTGACTTGAGGGTAAAACAACAAGAACTGACCCTTACCTAAGGAAGGCTGTACTGGAATGCACTGAAAATCTTCAGTTTTGTGGAGTGGGGAGATGAAGCGGAGGAAGAACCGGAAGGGCATCTTGATGACATTCAGTATAACGGGGTGGGAGATCAGGTACCAGAGGGGCTGAATGATCTGTTTCTGTTAAAACTTTGAAAGTCAATAAATCAACCGAACAAGCAGAATGTCTTGACCTGCTTCTATTTTTCTATTGTGTGCAGGTGAATTGTGCAAATTGAACTAAATGCTGCGATGCAGTAAAGCAGATTGGAAAGGTGGCATGGTGGCTCAGAGGTTAGCACTGCTGTCTCACAGCGCCAGGGACCCAGGTTCGATTCCACACTCGGGCGACTGACTTTGTGGAGCTTGTACATTCTCCCCATGTCTGAGTGGGTTTCCTCCCATGCTCCAAAGATGTGCTAGTTAGGTGAATTGGCCATGGGTATTGTGGGATTACAGGGAAAGGCTAGGGGTGTGGGCCTGGGTGGGATGCTATTTGGTGGGTAGGCATGGACTTGATGGGCTGAATTCCCTACTTCCACACTGTAGGGATTCTATAAATATTTAGTTGCTGTCTTGCAAAGACATCGAAATTACACAAATTTAAAGAAAACCTGATGAGAAGACGACAGAAAAATCCTAAACCTGGGGTCAATAAATAAAAGGTCCTTACTAATAACTCAAATAAGGAATTTAGAGAAACTATTTTCAGGATGTATAATACTTGTTTGAATAGCTACTCTTCAGAATTATCCAGGAGTGAATTGTCACCATCTTCTGCAAGGCTTGTTACAGCCTCTCAACAACAAAACTTCTATATAGCCTTTCATTTGTAACATAATTAAAAATCCAAAGATGTTTCGTAGGGGTGATTATAAAAGGAGAGTATGACTCTGAAAAGGAGAGTGTGACTCATAAAAGGAGAGTATGACTCTTGGTCAAGCTCTTGGTTATTTGAGCCAAAGAAGTTTGTTTTATTCATTCATGGGATGTGACTAGGCTAGTATTTATTGTTCATCCCTAATTGCCCCTTGAGAAGGTGACGGTGAGCTAACTTCATCAACCACTGCAGTCCCTTGTCTGGAGTTCCACAGTTTTGACACAATGACAGTAAAGAAACAGTAATATAATTTCATACGGGTTAGTATGTGGCTTCAAGAGGAACTTGAAAATGGTGATGATCCTTTGCATCTGCTTCCCTTCCCCTTCTAGTCAGTAGGGGTCACTGGTTTGGAAGATGCTGTTGGAGGAACCTTGGTGAATTACTGCAATACGTCTTGTAGATGGTACACACTATCGCTACTGAGCTTTGGTGGTGGAGGGAGTAAGTGTTCATGGAATCTCTACAGTGTGGAAGCAGACCATTTGGTCCATCAAGTCCACACCGACCCTCCAAAGAGCACCCCACCCAGACCCACCTCTCTACGTTATTTCTGTAACCCTACATTTTCCATGGCTAATCCACCAAGCCTGTACATCTCTGGGCAATTTAGCATTGCCAATCCAACCTGACCTGCACATCTCTTGGATTGTGGGAGGTAACCGGAGCACCCGGAGGAAACCCATACAGACACAGGGAGAACGTGCAACAGGCAGTCGCCCGAGGCTGGAATCAATCTCCGGTCCCTAGTGCTGTGAGGCAGCAGTTTGAACCACTGAGCCACTGGCGCAGTGAGCAAGGTAGATGGGGTGCCCATAAAAAAGGGGCCTGCTTTGTCCTGGATGGTGTCAAATTTCAGGAGAGTTGTTAGAACTGCATTCACCCAGGCAAGTGGGAAGTATACCATCACACTCCTGACTTGTCCGTTGCAGGAAGCTCGAGGTGAGCTGCTCGCTGCAGAATTTCTAGGCGTTGACTTGCTCTTGTAATAACACTTCTTATTTTCAGGAGTGTCTTACAGGTTACAACCAAGATAAAGACGTTTGGCTAGGGAACGCCAGTGCCTAGGCAGCTGAAGGTTCTTAGAGTTAGGGCTATGAAGTCATACTTAAGTGTCTGTTCCAATGGAACAATTGCCAGACCATGGCAACACGACGGCTGGAGGAAGAGCGACTCATCTTCTGCCTAGGAACCCTCCAGCCACAAGGGATGAATGCAGATTTCTCCAGCTTCCTCATTTCCCCTCCCCCCACCTTTTCTCAGTCCCAACCCTCGGACTCAGCACCGCCTTCTTAACCTGCAATCTTCTTCCTGACCTCTCCGTCCCCACCCCCTCTCCGGCCTATCACCCTCACCTTAACCTCCTTCCACCTACATTTCCAACACTCCCTCCCCCAAGTCCCTCCTCCCTACCTTTTTATCTTAGCCTGCTTGGCACACCCTCCTCATTCCTGAAGAAAGGCTCATGCCCGAAACATCGATTCTCCTGCTCCTTGGATGTTAACTGACCTGCTGTGCTTTTCCAGCAACACATTTTTAAGCTCTGATCCCGAGCATCTGCAGTCCTCACTTTCTCCTAGCCTCTCCGTTAAGCATTATTCAGTTACCTGGCTTGTATTGGCAACTTTTAAAATGTTGTATTTCTTATTTGACTATGCAGGTACAGGAAACTAAATGACCCTGCAGGTTGGGTTTCCATTGATTCACAAACTGGTGAGATCAGAACTACTGCTGTATTGGACAGAGAGTCTGAATTTGTAAAAAATAATAAGTACAATGTTACAGTGCTGGCCATAGAAGACAGTAAGTACAAACCTAATGTGTCTTTCTATATTGTAATAATTGGGGGAAAAATGCACTGAACGGGATTGTTTGCCATTCCTTTATTAAGAAAATGCAAAACAATGTTGATTTTTGTGAGTATATATGTATGTTGAATATAATATGTGCTCAGCATTTGATCCAAAGGGTGAATGAATGGCTCTGAGCTGTATAGGCCATCCATTGAGTTTCAGCCACTTTGTGACCAAAGGTAGTGAGGATGTGTAAGGATTAAATTGTTTAGTTCTTTGTTTCTGTTCACCGCCTCTTTATTCTTTTTCTCCTCTTACCCTTAGTGCATGCCGTGTGTGTGTGTGTGTGTGTGTGTGTGTGTGTGAGAAGCTCCTCCCACCCTGACATTTGGATACATGCAAGTGCTAAATTCCTGTTTTCTTAAGGTTTCAGGCCCACTAATATGCACAGCATCTGCTTAACGACAGTAGAGAAAAGTAACTGGAAGCTTTGTTGAAGAGTGATGGAACAAAAGGAATATTGCGTGCAATTCTGGTCTCCTTCCTATCGGAAATATGTTGTGAAACTTGAAAAGGTTCAGAAAAGATTTACAAGGATGTTGCCAGGGTTGGAGGGTTTGAGCTACAGGGAGAGGCTGAACAGGCTGGGGCTGTTTTCCCTGGAGTGTCGGAGGCTGAATGTTTAGAGGTTTATTAGATCAGGAGAGGCATGGATAGGGTAAATAGACAATTTTTTTTTCCCAGGTAGGGCAGTCCAAAATGAGAGGGCGTAGGTTTAGGGTGAGAGGGGAAAGATTTAAAAGGGGCCTAAGGGGCAACCTTTTCCACACAGAGGGTGGTGTGTGTATGGAATGAGCTGCCAGAGGATGTGGTGGAGGCTGGTACAATTACAGCATTTAAAAGGCATTTGGACGGGTATATGAATAGGAAGGGTTTGGAGGGATATGGACCAAGTGCTGGCAAATGGGACTAGATTAATTTAGGATATCTGGTTGGCGTGGATGAGTTGGACCAAAGGGTCTGGCTTTCTGTGCTGTACATCTCTATGACCCTTTGACCTGTCGAGTGGATATTGGTTCTTTAGCGCAGTCTAGTCTATTCTACTCACCATTGTGTATCCACGTAAATCTGATCCATCCGGGATTGCCAGTGCAATTTCCACTTTAAACCATGGACTTCACTTATACTGCCCTCTGTCTCAGGTCATTATTGGTCACAGTGCAAAAGGGATCCCTCTTCAACCCCCCCCCTTTCCAAAACCTCTGTATAAAAATACACAAAGTCTCTCCTCCAGTACCGTTTTCAGGAAGAGAGTTCTAAAGATTCCAGTCCTCAGAAAATCTTTTGCCACGTTTGTTCAACACCTTCTACCTCTTTCCTATCACCTTCTCAAGACCACGTGGGAATAGCAAATAAATGCAAGCTTCCGACAACAAGCATAAATTAGTGTAAGATTATTTTCAAATTGGCTTCCACATGCACACTATCACTGTAAGCACACCTTCCACAGACTGAAGAGATGATAGCCAATGCATTTCCATTGCATAAAGCTGGAATATTTTAACCCTAATCACTACATCTCTGATCTCAGTCTCTGATTTTAAAGTATATATTGAGTGTTCACCACCTTGGCAGCTTACATATGATATTATTTTATAACTTCTGATCATATGCAGCCATAAGCTAGAGATTCCACATTCCCATTTGCACAGGATTCATGGAATCGGTGATTTCATGTTTTCTCGAATCCTGGTTAGCTGAGTATTGATGAAGTTTCAAAGTGTGTTCCCTCCTTTGCAGCTGTTCTTTCTCTCCTTCCTTGTAGCCTTCGCTTACTCCCCTCTCCTGTTCCAGCTTCCTTGCGAGCCTTTTTGCTCTCTCCTTGCAGTCTCCCCTCTTGCACTATGTCTTGACAATGCCCCCTCTCCTCTTGTTAAAACATGACGACAGAATTCCCAAACGACTGCCCCCCAGGTCTCAGCATTTCCTCAGTGACTTGCCTGTGTAACGTTGCTTCCTTCCTTCCTTCCTTCCTTTTACCGTGCTGGCTCCTCCCTGAATTATAGACTGCTTCTCTCTCTTCTTTCCGGCTGGGTGGCAAAGTGAGCCCATTAACGGTGAGCTCAGGAGCAAGCTAGCCTGGTGCTGTGGCAGTGCACATTGTAGCTTCTGTCCATTGCACTTATGAGTTGGGGTGGAAGACAGACGATAACCACCTTCTGATTCATCAGGCCTGTTGGAAATTGAAATTTTTTACATGTTTTGATGATTTTTGTGGGTGGTTTTGCCCATCACCCCCCTGTGCATTTTGAGCTGCCTGAAGGGAGACATTTTGCAAAGAATGATCCTGGAAATTTCCTTATGATTATTGGGGAACCTTTTTTATTGCAGAAGTCACGAGACTGCTTAACTTGTTGGAATCTCTTTCCTTGCTTTGAAGCATTTATCATGAATTTTTTTAAAATTAGTTTTGACAGAAGAAATGAACTCCAGAACTTTCAGAGTAACTGTGATTTGGTGTCATGGTGCTCTCTATAGCTGTCATCAGCTGCTGCAGAGGTGACTGTACTCTGTAGGAGTGGTATGACTTTAAACCGGCTATCTAAGGTCACTGATTACCCTGTGTTCATCAACTCTGAAATGATTGACTACACTCTGTCAAGTGTCAAAAAAACAACCCTTATTATAAAGGGTGCAGGAAATCATTTGAGGCCAGTCTAGGGACTGGATTCGGGCTTATTAACCACACTATTTCTAAAGTTGCCAGAAATCCTTTTTTTTTCCCCTAGAGCCCGTCCAACTCTGGTGGTCAATTTGTCATCCTTAATCATCTTTGGTGAATAAGACTGTGCACATTTCTCCCCCTTCTTTATTCCATATTGTACGTTACAGAAAAATATACTGCGCATGATTTACATTGCATGTCATTATGCTCAGTTCACCCAAACCTATTGGATGTCACTTCTAAGAGCAGGATTGGTCCAGTCCAACCCTTGGGTCAGTTCTGCTATTCAATTAGATCATGTTGCCTTGATCAACAAGCTCCATGATTCATCTGCTTCAGATATTTGGTCTGGAAGTAGCAACAGTGTATGCAGCTATGAATGGTTGAATCTCTGGATTCCAGGTCTCTCTCTTTGGGTGGAGACTATCCAAGGGAACCTGTCTTCAGAGAGACTTTTCCTGTGTCATGCACCTCAACACTTGCGATTATCTTTGGAAATCATGTTTTAAGGTTTTTGCCTTTGGCTCGAACCTGATTTTTGGTTCCCCTTTTTTCATTCCCTTGTTATACTAGGAGCTCCTTCAAGGACGGGAACTGGGACAGTGGTGATCAACCTGGATGATGTGAATGACCACTTTCCAGTGATCCATAACAATCAGTTGTACATTTGTGAGAACGGACAGCGTCAGTTTGTCAATGTGTCGGCTGAGGATTCTGATATTGCGCCTAATTCTGCTCCATTTACATTTCTCCTGTCGGATGAACCACCAGAAATTAAAAGGAAATGGACGATCACCAACCAAATGGGTATGCAGTTGTGTTTTTAAAAACCTGCCATCTGATGTTTTTGGTTGTGTTCCTTTTCCGGTTGTATCTATGTCTGTAGACTCTCTTCCATCGTGCAGGTTAGCAGTAATCATCACTGAGTGCTGCTTTCCACAATCTCTCTCAAATTAAAAAGCTGCCAATCTTGTGTTGCTGGGTCAAGATGGTAATTTTTTAGATTACATTACAGCGTGAAAACAGGCCCTTCGGCCCAACAAGTCCACACTGACCCGCCGAAGCGCAACCGACCCATACCCTACATTTACCCCTTTACCTAACACTACAGACAATTTAGCATGGCCAATTCACCTGACCTGCACATCTTTGGACTGTGGGAGGAAACCGGAGCACCCGGAGGAAACCCACGCAGAAACGGGGAGAACGTGCAAACTCCACACAGTCAGTCACCTGAGGCGGGAATTGAACCCGGGTCTCAGGCGCTGTGAGGCAACAGTGCTAACCACTGGTCCACCGTGCCGCCCTCGATATGTTACTGATATGTTCTGGCTATTGATGTCAGTGTACAAAGTTAAAAATCGCAACACCAGGTTATAGTCCCACAACCACCTGATGAAGGAGCGTCGCTCCAAAAGCTAGTGCTTCCAAATAAACCTGTTGGACTATAACCTGGTGTTGTGTGACTGTCCACTCCAGTACAACACCAACACCTCCAAATCATATTAGTGTACATTATAAGTGGAATATTTGTGTTGTAAGGATATCCTATTTAGAACAGTTTTCTTTCCATCACCAATTCTACCTGCTTTTGAAAGGGGTGCCATGGTGGCTCAGTAGTTAGCACTGCAGTTTCACAGCACCAGTGACCTGGATTCAATTCTAGCCTTGAGCGACTGTCTGTGTACAGTTTGCGCATTTACCCTGTGTTGCGTGGATTTCCTCCAGTTCCCTCCCACAGACCAAAGGTATGTAGGTTAGGATGGATTGGCTATGCTAGATTGCCCCATAGTGTCTGTAGATGTGCTAGCCATGGGAAATGCAGGGTTACTGGGATAGGGTGGAGGAGTGGGTCTGGACAGGATGCTGTTTTGGAGTGTCGGGGTAGACTCAATGGGCCGAATAGCCTGCTTCCATGCTGTAGGGATTCTAATCTATGAAAGCTTGATGAATTTGGATATGGTACATGATGGATGAGTTAGCCAAAGTTTGTAAGGTAGGAGGTAAATGTGCCGTGTAAAGTATCATAGTTGGACACAATTTCTGCTATCATTAAGCATGAATTATGCATGTTGTAAGATTAAGGGTTAGACTTTTGCATCATAAAGACCTGCATTATTTTAATGGGGTTTCCAATTTTGGTTCCTTTCAGTATCCAAAATTTAAGTAGAATTTGAAATGATTCTTTGGGTGGCCCAGTGGTTAGCACTGCTGCCTCACAGCGCCAGAGACCCGGGTTCAATTCCTGACTCAGGTGACTGACTGTGTGGAGTTTGCACATTCTCCCCGTGTCTGTGTGGGTTTCCTCCGGTTTCCTCCCACAGTACAAAGATGAATTGCTAAATTGCCCGTAGTGTTAGGTAAAGGGATAAATGTAGGGGAATGTGTTGGTTGCGCTTCGGCAGGTCGGTGTGGACTTGTTGGGCCGAAGGGCCTGTTTCCTCACTGTAAAGTAATCTACATCTAAATAATCTAAATCTTTTGAAAGGAGGGTTTATACTGGTGCCTGTTGGGCATATTCTGAATTTGATTTCTGGTCTTCCAGGAACCTATGCCTATGTGAAGCCAGTAAATAAGCTTCCACCTGGTTATTATGAAGTTCCTGTCACAGTTCAGGACCAGCAGCACCAAGGAAAAGAGCAAACCTTGAAGATTACGATCTGCGAATGCCCCAACAATGTAAATTGTGCAGGAAGACTTGCTTCTGGAAGTGCTGTCCTTGGTGGAATGGGAATCCTTGTGATGTTGTTGGCTGCACTGTTACTACTTTGTAAGTACTGAAGGGCTAGAGGGTGGTGTGATGTTGGACTAATAATCCAGTGACCCAATCTTATCCTTTTGTGGACCGTGACAGCTAATGCAATGGATTACTACATCTGAAATATAAAGTGGTCGCCTTTCTAATTTGCCGTGAAATACAGGGATGCAGAACTTGGAGCAGGAGTAGGCCATGTGGCCCTTCGAGATTTGCCTATCACTTGATTGTCAGAGGTCACCTGACACCAAGTTATTGTCCAACAGGTTTATTTGAAATCTCGCATCGCCTGACAAAAGAGCAGTGGTCCAGAAGCTTGTTGATTTCAAATAAGCCTGTGGTCTTGTGACAGGATAGATGTGGCACAAATGTCCCCTCTTACAGGGGAATCTAAAGTTAAAGGTCACCTATTTCAAATGGTCCAAGTTTTTCTCAGCCAAGAGTCTTTGGAACTCCCTGAAAAGATGGTGGGAACAGAATTGTGCAATATTTTAAATACGGATGCAGGCAGGTTGTTATTAAGCAAAGAGTGGAAGGTTATCGGGGATGTGATGGCTCATGGTGTTAACATCGTACCCTTTGGTCCTCAGAACATTACTGGGGTCTCCGGTTTGAGCTCAAATCCCACCATGGCAGGTGGAATTTGAATTCAATAAAAATCTGGAATTAAGAGTCTAATGGTGACCACAAAACCATTGGTTAATTCAAGCTAGCTGCAAGCCTTTGTTTTAACAATCTGCTGTAATCTGCTTCACCCGGAGACCCACTGAAGATGTTACCTAGTAGGGTGACGAAACGTCTGGAAGTGAACCTTCCAGCTCAGCGAGCAAACCTACATCCGAAGTATTTGGTTTTATAATCCTCCGCTATATTATTTGGATGGCATTTAAAAGTGCGCTATAAATTCTCTCCTATTTCTAACAGGTTTGCTCCTGGCTGCTGTCGCTTTATATTGCGGAGGTGGCAAAGTTCCACAACCTGTGACCCATACAGGTCAATATCAACAAAATCTCCTCGTCTCGAATGATGAGGGCGGTGGTCAGCAAGATAAGGTAGGTTTTTCTAGACCCTGGTCATCTGCCTTTTGTACCTCTCACCAGCTCATTGCTACTACAGTAGGACAAAATCTCATTCAATAAAATCTGTTACAAATCCAAAAACGTGAGCATTATACCCAAGCTGGAAATGGTGACAACAACAGAAATAAAAAAAAACTGTAAACTGAAATTGGGAAAATAGTTAGTTGAGTGGGGGGTGCAAACAGTGGAGTTCTGCGCTACAGAAAGCAGATAAACGCCACCTCTGACCATCTTCCTCTTGGTGGTCTGAGACTCCATTAATCTGATCGATAACATCACTAAACGTTGGTGATCAGCTGCCGTGGTCATGTATGTCGTCTCTAAGACCAGTTGTTTCCACCTCTCTGACTCCTACCTTAGCTCGACTCCTCCCTTAGCTCAACTCAACTCATCCCTGCCTCAAGCCTTTATCTTTGCTTTTCTTACCTGTGGACTTCAGTAATTCATTGCACTCCTGCGTCCCTCAAACACTGGCAGCTGTCACCTTTTGAAGAAATCCAAAATTCCTCTGCCTGAGGTTTGACCATTTAGCATGATCCCTTTCTGTGTCATCCTTGTCCTCACTCACCGAGTTTGTCTTCTGCAGACTCCACAGTTCTAGTCTGATCCTTGCTTTCAAATTCCTTTCCATCTCTACTACGCTCCAATGTAAAGCACTCAGGTATTGGTCTCTTCTACAGGCCTGCTCCCCTCTCTTCTCCCTCCCCCTGTCTAAATTGTACCATAAAGCTTTGTCAAATAGAGAGGACTTTATTGTCTTCCCTAAGATGCCTGTCTGGCTTGACCTGACAATTATTGATAACCTCCCTGTGACCTGTCATAAAACGTTTACATTCGAGTAGTTTGTTGCTATTTCTTAATGAAAATTCATGCATTCAATGACTAAATTCCTTAATTACTGTCTCCCGTTTCCCAGAACCTTGATGCACTGGACATCACTCTGCCTCGGAAAAGTCAATTTGCAACTGAAAGCGTCCCACCTCTTGGCAACCAAGAAACAGGATTTGGACAACAGACCCAAATCTACGTGGATGGAGTGCAAGGACCACATTTAGGGACAATGGTGACTGATGAAATGGTGAATATAACCGGCGGAGGTATTTACGATGAATCAGTGAGTAGACATCACACACTGCATCTCCAGAACGACATGGTGCATCAAGATTTGACCACAATGGACGGGTACAGACTGGACCGGAGAAACAGTCATCATCTGATGGACCTCCTTCGTTCACGTGTTGACCAGGTGACTAGTACCGTTTTGCACCACCTTGATCTGCAAAGCCTTGTACCATGTAACTTTCACAGGGATAACCCTTTGGGCTACACCGATATGTTTTGTTTTGATGCACAGAAGGAGGGTAAGGTAGAAGCCGGCACAGAGTGTATCAGCAAAATTCATGGGTGGTACTAAAATCGAGGGGAAAGCAAGCAAGCAGGCAGTGATGAGGTGATAGAGTTTACAGATGGATGTTGATGGGCTTGGAGAACGGACCAGAATCTGGCAGGTAGTGTTTAAGGTGGGTATGTGTGAGGTTGTCCATTTTGGCTGGAAAAATAAAAGGGCAAATGGGAAACAGATTGGGAAGCAGATGCACAGTGTAGAGGGATCTGGATGTCCTTGTGCATGAATCACAGGAAGGGGGTATGCAGGTGCAGCCTATAATAAAGAAGGCAAATGGAATCCTGGCAATTATTGCCAAAGGAGTGGATTATGAAAGTAAAGAAGTGTGGTTACAATGATATAAGGCACTGGTGAGACCGCACCTGGAGTATTGTATCCTGTTCTGGTCTCCTTCCTTGAGGAAGGATGTGGTGACACTGGAGACAGTTCGGAGCGGGTTCACCAGGTTGGTTCCAGGGGTGAAAGGGCTGTCGGACAAGGAGCAGCTGAACACCTTGGGCCTGTACTCACTGGAGTTCAGAAGAATGAGGGGAGATCTGATTGAGGTACAGAAAATACTGAAGGGAATTCATAAGGTACGCAAAATAAAACTCTGATTACCTAAAGCCAAGGGCTTAGTGCTGGGGAAGGTGGGCCTAGTGTAGATTTAGTGCATTTTTGGCAGGACAGGTTCAAGGGGCCAAAGGGCCTCTTTTCTACCGTGTTATTCTGTGAAATGAAAGTTATCAGTAAGGCTGAACAGGCTGTCCTGCTGCAGAAGAAAGAGGCAATGGGAACGGTCTTTGAATGTTTGTAGAGTGGGGAAGGATGGATTCAAGGGGGTGAAAGATTACCAGGGAGGAAGCTGGATTTGAAGCTGCAATCCGATCAGCCAAGATCTTATTAAATGTCAGAAGGAGCAGGAGGGCTGAAAGGTCCCCTCCTGTTTGTATATAAAAAGCAATGCTGTGGTTCTGTCAATCTGCAGTACAGTACTACAAAACAATACCATTTGGCACAGAAACAGAAATTGCAAGAGAAACCCAATTTTAGAAGGTTCATCGGGCTTGAAACATTTTAAAAAAAAATATTCATTCACGGTGGGAGGATGTTGCTGGCCTGGCCAGCATTTATTACCCATCCCTAATTGCCTAGAGGGCAGTTAAGAGTCGATCATGTTGCTGTGGGTCTGGAGTCACATGTAAGCCAGACTAGGTAAGGATGGCTGTTTCCTTCCTCAAAGGGCATTAGTGACCCAGATGGATTTTCATAACAACTGATTCATGGACTTAACCTAGAATGAAGAGTCTCATTTTTACAGAATTCAAATTCTGCCATGGCAGGATTTGAACCCAGGTTCCCAGCTCATTATCTGTGTCTCCTGGGTTAACAGTCCAGCAACAATACCGTTAGGCCGTCACCTGTTTTCTGTCCACAGAAGTTGCCAGACCAGCTGAGTTTCTGTTTCATCTGCAGTTCTTTTTTTATTTTATTGTTATTTGGGGTGCTGGGAGGAGAAAAGAGGGACTTTTAGGTTTTGTTGAAATGTTTTGCTGTCACGTTCAAAGACTTGCAGGTTTTTAATATGTTGCTTGATCTGTGTTAGGTATATGAAGATGAGGAGCTGAGAGACCAAGCCATTCATGGTGACTTGGTACATGAATACCGATATGAAGGAGCTCCTTCAGTCAATGGGTCTGTCGGCTGTTGCAGTGACGTGAGGGAGAACATGGGACAAAACTACTTGAACGATCTGGGACCCAAATTTGGCACTTTGGCCAGCATGTCTTTAAAAAGATGAGGAGCATATATTAGAGCTTCAAAGTTCACTTCACTGTTTGTGAAGTTGAGAGGTTTTTTTTCAATTGGAAGGTTTCTGAGGCAATTGTTAAGTTGTGTTCTTTATATCCAATAACTGCATGGAACAGAAATCAGAATTACTAAAGCGAATAAACCTTTCAACACATACCCCACCCCCAATTTTGTTATCGACTAATGCATTAAGAAGGTGATTGTATTTGGCTCGAATGAATATTTCTCTCAAAATCTTATATCAAACTGAATTTAAAAAGTTCCTGTTATTTCATGTTAAGGGCAGGACATGAATGTGAGTTTGGGGGAAAAAAAAAACAAGATTGTCTTGATGACATTTTCAAGTAGACCATCGAACCACGGAGTGTAAACTTGTATAGTTTACACTCCGAGCTATCACAGCATCTGGAATTACAGGCTGGGCTGTTTCTTTTCAAAGCCTGTAGTTTAATGCCTCCTGGGTTCCATTTGGTTTCATAGTTGTTGACCGGTACAGCCAAGGGCTGCAGTGCCTTTTGGGAAACTTGTGCAGCGTGAGATGACGCTTTCTTTTTGTTGGGGTGGGTGGGTGGAGGTGTGCAGTGTAGGGGATGGTTGGAGTTTGTAGGGAATTTCATGCTGCTTCCTGTACTGTAACGTAGGCCTGCTCTGTCTTTATTTCTTGATGTGCACCTTCATGGCAAAGGTGGTACTGAAACTCACCAGTTGGACGTCCCAGTAACCTGCACTGGCAAGACTCCGACTAATCAGTGTCTCCATCGCTGGTAAAATGCAAGTGCTGCTTATTGTTGGAGTTGTCTGTCACTACTTCTAAAATATAAATCAAAATGTTCGTGTCCAGATTTTGTTTTTATATTCACTCGTGGGATGTGGGCATCGCTGGCTGGGCCTGCATTTCCTGCTCATTGCTAGTTGCCCCTTGAGAAGGTGGGGGTGAGCTGCCTTCTTGAACCACTGCAGTCCATGTGCTGTAAATAGACCCAGCTGAACGTTGATTTCCCTCCTCCCTTGTGGCTGTCCTTCATTTCCTGTTGTTTCAAACATTCATTTAAAACCAAAACATCATTTTTTTGACCAGGCTTTTCATCATCTTGTCTGACATCTCCTTATGTGGGGCAGAGTTGAATGTGTGGTATTGGAAAAGCACAGCAGGACAGGCAGCATCCAAGGAGCAGGAGAAATAATGTTTCGGGCATAAACCCTTCATCAGGAATGAAGGGGCCATGCCAAACTTGTATGTTTCTTTTCTAGCACCTTGGAATATTTTATGACATTGAGGGTGCTGTACAAGAGCAATAACATGCAGCTACCAACAGAGCACCTTCCAAATAAATAAAATGAGTCCTTTGAACATTATAGAGTGCACTCCTTCCCTGTATCTGAGCTGTCTTGTGTAGAAATTGCTGTAATGACGAAGGTTATAAGACTACCTTGACTCTGGAGAAGGGTGGGGAATGTCATCTGTCTTTCTAAAGGGAAATCTTACCTTGGGTTTTGCTTCATTTCGCAATGCGGATTAGAAGCTCTTGGTAAGTTTCAATGGGCTCTCGCACTCCAGTAAGGATGAGGAAGTGGGCAGTGGCTGACTTTCAGTCTTTGGCATAATGCTCCCTGCAAACATGTCTGTTAAGTTATTGATGTCTTGTGGATCTGCTCTATAGCTATAAATACTAACTGCGGTGGGTGCAGAATTGGAAAGTCTACCCATATGTTTAATTTACTTTCATGCTTCAAATGTGTTCTTTTTTGTAACCTTCAGTCGTCAAGAATATGGTAGTTCTGGTGTAAATATTCACAAGTAATTTTATGTGCTGTACAATACCTGAACAAGGCATTATGCACAGTGTACTATCACCTATTGTAGAGCTATGATTTTCACTGATATTCAATGAACTTCGCTTCTGTGGACAACTATGTGCCTTCATATGATGTGCTGCGGAAGATCTGAGATAAAAGCCGACAGTGCTAGAGGTATTCGTTTGATGTAGCAATATCCGTGGAGAGCAAAACAGCTGATGTTTTGAGTCGGAAATGAAATTTCTCCAGTTCCCTACTGTTCTTTATTTTTGGACGTTTTTGATATTTTTAATTTTCTTGAACAATGGAATTGAAAATGACTGATCCCAACGCTGTGCCAGTTTGAAATTTGTTTATTGTGTAATGATGTATCGATGTCTGACTTTTGTATATTTGTCAAAGTATATTTGTAAAATAAAACCTGTAAATAAAAAGGAATAAGACTGTGTTTCTTGGAGCATGTAGAATTTGATGTGTTTTTTTTTTTAAAATTAGTTCACGGCATAGGGATATCACTGGTGAAGCCAGTATTTATTACTCGTCCCTAATTGCTCTGTGGGCATTTCTGAGTCAGCCATATTACTGCGGATTTAGAGTCACAGGGCAGACAAGGATGAGAGATACCTTTCCCTAAAGGGGCATTAGTGAACCAGATGGGTTTTTACAGCAATTGACGAACTTGAACACATGCACCAACAGGTTCAAGAGCAGTTTCTCCCCTGCTGTTATTAGACTGCTGAGTGGACCTCTCTGATTTCAAATCTAATGTTGACTTTGCCTTCCACACCCCCCTGAGCAGCTGTAACCTTGTATACCTGGCTCTGTCTAAACATCCTAACATCTGTTCTGCCCTTGTTTGCCATGACCGACCTGTACTGCTCGTAAAACAAAACTTTCACTGTACTTGGGTACACGTGGTAACAATAAATCAAATCAACTGTGGTCACAATTAGAAAAGCTTTTTTTTTTAGTCCAGATTTTTATCAACTGCAAATTTGACCACTTGGGATTTGGACCCATGTTGTATTATTGAACCCAGTGACATAATGCCACCATCTTTTACATGGGTTCATTTATTAAATGCATTAAGCTAATCCACTAATTTTAATGCTGCCTAATATTTTCAGGATTGGCCAATGACATGATTATGAGTCAATTTCAGTCGTTAATTTCTATGATGTTTTTTTCCTAAAACTGTGCACACTGAATATAGAGTTTCTGTGCTTAAACCTCCAAGTTAACTTTGAACAATAAACGTGAAAAGTCAGTTTCAAGCAGGAGTCCGGGTTGCGTTGGATGAAGTTGGCTGGATGCCTGGTTTCTGATGCAGAGTGATGGTGCCAACACAGTGTGGGTTCAATTCCTGTACATATTGAGGTTACTTTAAACTCACTCTTGCCTGAGGCATGGGGAGCCCCAGATAAAATTGCCTCCAGTCATCTTTCTATCAAGAGAGCAGCCTGAAATACTCCGCTGGTATCCTGTTGCCAAGTCCCCCTTCATTAGCACGGGGAGAGTCCTAGACACTGACCCAGCTCCCTCACAACCAACTCTGAGTGAACAGAACCTCTGATATTCCTTCCAGCCAGGACTCCCTGATTGGGGCTGTTGATCTGGTCCAATCAGAGAACTCAGTCCATATGCCTGTATGGGGCCATCACACCTACCTGAACTTTATACATCCCTGGACCTGACCTCATATCAACCATACCTGCAGGGACATTCCTGTGGTTCCTACACCAAATTTCATCCCCTGAAATAAACTGACCCTCTTGGTTAGTGTAGTCTTGTTTTCCTCCTCATTTCCCTCCCCAGGTTTGGTACAATACTCCCAATTCCCTATCCCATCCAATCCTGGCCACCAGACATCACACCTTGCCAACATGGTCACTTTGGACACCCTGGGACATGATCAGGTGTACCCTAGAACTTTGTTGGAAGCGAGGGAAGTGATTACTGGGCCACTTTGTGAGATATTTGTATTGATAGCTGCAGGTGAGGTGCTGGAAGACTGGACATTGGCTAACATGGTGCCACTGTTTAAGAAAGGTGGTAAGGAAGAGCCATGGAACTATAGACTGGTCAGCCTGACATTAATGGTGGGTAGATGGAAATGTGTTGCTGGAAAAGCGCAGCAGGTCAGGCAGCATCTAGGGAACAGGAGAATCGACGTTTCGGGCATTAGCCCTTCTTCAGGAATGAGGAAAGTTGGTCCAGCAGGCTAAGATAAAAGATAGGGAGGAGGGACTTGGGGGAGGGGCGTCGGAAATGTGATAGGTGGAAAGAGGTCAAGGTGAGGGTGATAGGTCAGACTGGGGTGGGGGCGGAGAGGTCGGGAAGAAGATTGCAGGTTAGGAAGGCGGTGCTGAATTTGATGGATTTGACTGAGACAGGCTGGGGGGAGGGGAAATGAGGAAACTGGTGAAATCCGAGTTCATCCCTTGTGGAATTAATGGTGGGTAAGTTGTTGGAGAGAATCCCCTGAGGGATAGGATTTACATGTATTAGGAAAGGCAAGGACTCATTAAGGATAGTCAACCAGGCATGCATGGGAAATAGTGTCTCACAAACTTGATTGAGTTTTTTGAAGACTTAATGAAGAGGATTGATGAAGGCATAGTGGTAGATGTGATCTATTTGGACTTCAGTAAGAGGTTTGCCAAGGTTCCTCGGGGTAGACTGATTAATTAGGCTAGATCACATGAAATAAAGGGCGAACTAGCCATTTGGATACAGAACCGGCTCAGAAGTAGAAGACAGACAGTGGTGGTGGAGGGTTGTTTTTCAGACTGGAGGCCTGTGACCAGTGCAGTGCCTCAAAGATTGGTGCTGGGTCCTCTTCATCATTTACATAAATGATTTGGATGCGAGCATAAGAGGTACAGTTAGTAAGTTTGCAGATGACACCAAAATTGGAGGTGTAGTGGACAGCGAAGAGGGTTACCTGAGATTACAACAGAGGATCTTAATTAGATGGGTCAATGGGCTGAGGAGTGGCAGATGGAGTTTAGGCAAATGTGAGGTGCTGCATTTTTGAAAGGCAAATCTTAGCAGGACTTATACACTGAATGGGAAGGTCCTGGGGAGTGTTGCTGACCAAAGAGGGCGGCACGGTGGCAAGCACTGCTGCCTCACAGCGCCAGAGACCCGGGTTCAATTCCCGCCTCAGGCGACTGACTGTGTGGAGTTTGCACGTTCTCCCCGTGTCTGCGTGGGTTTCCTCCGGGTGCTCCGGCTTCCTCCCACAATCCAAAAATGTGCATGTTAGGTGAATTGGCCAAGTTAAATTGCCGGTAGTGTTAGGTGAAGGGGTAAATGTAGGGGAATGGGTCTGGGTGGGTTGCGCTTCGGCGGGTCGGTGTGGACTTGTTGGGCCGAAGGGCCTGTTTCCACACTGTAAGTGATCTAATCTAATCTAATCTAAAAGAGACCTTGGAGTGCAGGTTCATAGCTCCTTGAAAGTAGAGTCACAGGTAGGTAGGATAGTGAAGAATGGTATTCTTGCCTTCATTGGTCAGTGCGTTGAGTATAGTAGCTGGGAGGTCATGTTGCAACTGCACAGGACATTGATTAGGCCACTTTAGAAACACTGTGCTCTATTTCTGATCTCCTTCCTATTGGAAAGATGTTGTGAAACTTGAAAGGGTTCAGAAATGATTTACAAGGATCTTGCCAGGGTTGGAGGATTTGAGCTATAGGCAGACGCTGTTTTCCCTGGAGCGTTGGAGGCTGAGGGGTGGGGTGACCTTATAGAGGTTTATAAAGTCATGAGGGGCATGGATAGGATAAATAGACAAGGTATTTTCCCTGGGGATGGGGGAGTTCAGAACTAGAGGGCATAGGTTTGAGGTGAGAGGGGAAAGATTTAAAAAGGGACCTAAGGGGCAACTTTTTCACACACAGGGTGGTGCGTGTCTGGAATGAGCTGCCAGAAGAAGTGGTGGAGGCTGGTATAATTACAACATTTAAAGGCATTTGGATGGGTATATGAATAGGAAGGGGTTAGAGGGATATGGGGCAAGTGCTGACAAATGAGATGAGATTAATTTAGAATATTTGGGTTGGCACGGGTGAGTTAGACTGAAGAGTCTGTTTCTGTGCTGTACATCTCCATGACTCTATGGTGAGTTCAGCCAATATCTGGCGGCCATCTTTGCTTGGTCCCTATAATAATATGCCATCCTCTCCTGTGATCAGGTCTCTCTGGGTCCAAAACGGTTTTAATTCTGTCTGTGATAGCTGTTTGGTTTTCCCCATCAACACTGGCTGTTTCAGTTTCGCCAGGACCAGATCTTTCTGCATCCAAAGTCTGATGTTGTCAGCTGTGACTGGGAGTGTGTCAAGAAAATTTAAAACTATTACGGACTCTTCCCATAATGGCACCACTGATGGTGTGTCTGCCAATGGGAGGTGGATCAACACATCCGCATTTGCTACTTGGCCTCGCAGACAATGTCCCAATTTGTAATTATATGCACTTAATATTCGAGCCCACCGCTGCTTTAGCCTGAAGCTATGGATGGCGCTACCTTGTCCTTTTCAAGCAGACCTAGCAGGGATTTGTGGTCCGTTATTGTTAAAAAATTCACATCCATAAAGGTCTTAGGTGGAATTCCCTGCCTCCGAATTTGACCGGCAAACCTTCCTTCACTATCTGGGCTCCGCATTAGCCAAAGTCCTGGATGCATACGCTATTGAGTGTTCCTCAATGGGGCGGCATCACATGTCAACACCTGGTCTCGCTTGGGATGATGTGTGCCAATGTCGGAGAGGATGATAGCTGTTTCTTCACTTCCCTGAGAGCTAGGGTTTGGCCACATGACCATTTCCAAGGCTGACCCTTGCTTAAGAGTTGACCCAATGGTACCAGGATGCAGGCACGGTTATGTATGAACTTTCCGTAATAATTCACCAGAAAAGAGCTAAGGTCTGATACTAATATGGGAGCCGGGCACCTTTGATCACTCTCGCTTTATCTTCCAACAGGTGGGGACCCTGGGAAGCATATTTTTCCCTTCTAAGGCATACACTTGTCTGGGAGAAAGGTCTAAGGACTATGTCCAAGTTCTGTAAGGACTCCTTATTGGTCTTCCCCGTTATTAGCAGGTCATCCAGATAAAGGTCGACCTGAGGTAGACCTTGTAAAACTGCAGCATACTCTGGGAATCCTCAATTGCAAGTAGCATTGGCTCATAGTCCAACTTTGTGAAGCACAGCCCCTCTTGCTAGTTTTGCGTACAAATCCTTTATGCGAGGGATTGGGTATTTATCCAGCTGCAAAAAGTGTAACTGACCCAATGGCTTCACAATTGGTATGACTGGTGCTGTCCATTCTGCAACTGGGCTGGTTTGATGATTCTTTTGCTTTCAATTCACCTGATTTCAGTGTCTAGTTTTGTCCATAAGGAAAATGGCATTGTGCAGGCATTGTAAATCATGAAGTTGCTTCCTGGTCAACATGTAAGGTGGCCTCAGCTCCTGTGATAGCCCCTGGACCTTCCTGAAACAGTTCCAGGTATTTAATTAGAACTTCACTCAGGCAGCCATTTTCTAATCGAAAAATGTCGAGCCAATCTGGGTACCTCTTTGTCAACCAATTTCACCCCATCAAGCTTGGGCCTGAACTTCTTACTACAATCAGTGATAACTCAACCAGCTGCTTCTATTAAGAGACCCGAGCTGAAGTTGTCCCCTTAATCTGCAAAGGGTTCTCAGTGTAGGTTCTCAGTCTAGCCAAAGTCTTGAGCAAACTTAAGGGTTGGAGTCCAGAGTGAATTTAGTTAAAGGCTGTTTCTGTGATCACTGAAACGGCCAAGCCAGATGTCGACCTTGTGAACCGGGTGACCATTTAACCAGATGTTTATTTTGATTGGTTTTCGTGTGGATGTTGCTCAGCGATGCAACAGTTCCAAACCAGATGTAGGTGAGTTTTCCAGGGTATGCACTCTCCTGGATACCGGCCTACGTGTTCTCTTACTCCACTTAGGTCTAGTGGGACTCTCTTGCTGTCTTGATTCCGCACACTGGCTGCAACTGCAATGGCGAACTGGCCCAGGTCATGAAGAAATCTTCAACCGTTTGGCTGGGGCTTGGCTTTGTTTTGGGGTTTTGCTGGGGGCTGACCGAGTGTCCTTTTGCTCAGGATAGGGTCTGAGTGAGGTTATGCAATTGCCTTTATTTAAGTGGTGTTCCTCAAGCTCAGTTGGACTGGGGAGGGTGTCCACTTCCATCAGGATACCCAGAAACACTTGTTGCATTTTCCAGTGTTAAAGCCAATTGCAGCGCCTGTTTGAAGTCCAGTTGGGCATCAGCTAGTGGGTGACAGTGAGGTCTGCAGATGCTGGAAATCAGAGTTGAGAATGCGTTGCTGGAAAAGCACAGCAGGTCAGGCAGCATCCAAGGAGCAGGAAAATCAGCCACTGATGAAGGGCTCCAACCTGAAATGTTGAATTTCCTGCTCCTGAGATGCTGCATCAGCTAGTGGGTACTTTTGCATGGATATGTCATTAATACCACATACTAAACGGTCTCTCAGCATCTCATTAAGGGTTAAACCAAAGACCAGTTGCCTCTACCAGTCGTCTTAACCTTGTTAGAAATCCCGACATGAATTCCCTGATTCTCAAATTGCTGAGTAAAAATAAGACCATAAGACCATAAGACATAGGAGCGGAAGTAAGGCCATTCGGCCCATCGAGTCCACTCCGCCATTCAATCATGGCTGATGGGCATTTCAACTCCACTTACCCGCATTCTCCCCGTAGAAATGATAGCATCTTAGAATTAGAGGAGGGTTGGGATGGTAATATTCCTTAACTGCATTCTTCAATTCTGGAAAGGTTCTAGTATCTGATGCCTCAGGGAAAGCTGTGGGTCCACAAGCTGTCCGGAGAATTACTCGTCGCTTTACATCTCTCCAATGTCATTTGCCTGGAAAAACAATACGTTCTTCCTGCATATTGGAAAGCAAGATCAAATGAGTCAAGCATGATGCCAGAGATGCTTACTCCACTCAAAGGCAGCTGTTATGAATGAATCTCTTCAGGAGCGTGTTTGTCTCTCATCGCCGCTGACATAACTCCACAGAGGCCGGTATCCTGTCACCCAGCGACCCTTCATTTACAGATGGAGAGTCCTTGACACTGATCCAGCTCCCTCAGACTGCACAGGATGTCTATTAATCCTAGTTTTAGCTGTCAGCCAGGGCTCTCTGATTGGACCAGATTAGCCCCAATCAGGGAACTCATATTCCATAAGGTCTACCTGGCTGACCTCATTACAATCTCGATATGGTCCTCTGGGATTGTGGCGATTTTATGAAAACTGATTCTTGTGGTATCAGTGCACTTCTTAAATTAGCCCTAATCACAAGCCTTCTTAGAAACGATATCTTTAGTTCACTGTTCCAAATTACTTTCTGACCTCTCCCTAAAAGTAATTCTTGTGCATACCTGACAGAACGCATCTACTTGATCCATATGTTATCGCTTGAGAATTTGGATTTTGATGTTATCAGACACCAGCTGGCTCAGTTTTATAGGAGGAGGCAGTTAGGAATTTGCCTCCTTGTTCAGAAGTAGAGCCCTCAGTGAATGATGGCAATGGCCTAGTGGTATTGTCACTAGGCTATTAATGCAGAGAGCCTGGTAATGATCTGGGGACCTGGGTTGGAACCTTGTTGTGGCAGATGGTGGAATTTGGACTCATTTCAACATCTCGTGTGGGTTACAAGTTAGAATATCATTGGATGTTTTCCATTTAAACGTCAAATGATGTAGCTGTCAGCTTTGTAAAATGTTGCTGGGAAAATCTGAAAGGATTCATGGGATGGGGGTGGGGGGGTGGGGGTGGGTGGGATGTGTTCATCTGGAAAGGCTGGACATTCCACGGTTATATACTTCAAATACAAACAAACAACTGCAGGAGCTGGGAGCCTTGAAATAACAGCAGCAAATGCTGGATTGACACAGCAGGTTTTGCAGCGTCCATGGAGAGAGAAAAGAATTAACGTTTCAAGTCGGGTATCATTTTTCTTCAGAACTAGGCCGAGATTAATTGGAGTTTAGAGGAATGCAAGACTATCTCGTTGAAACATATGAGGGGAAGTGACTGGACACTCAAACTTTGCTTCCTCATGTCCTGAAATTTGCATGAAAATCGTGGCCTCTTTTGGAATACTGTGTCCGGTTCTGGTCGCCCTGTTACAGGGAGGATATTATTCAGTTGGAGAGATTTACCAGAATGTTTCCAGGACTGAAGGGTTTGAGTTATAAGGAGAGGCTTGATAGGCTGGGACCTTTTCCCCTGGAGTGTAGGAGGTTGGATGACCTTATAGAGGTTTATAGATGAAGTGAATAGAAAAAGTATTTTCCCTCGGGTGGGGGAGTTCAAAAGCAGAGGGCATATTTTTAAGGTGAAAGATTTACTAGGGTGGAATGAACTGCCAGAGGAAGTGGTAGATGCTGGTTCAGTTACAAGATTTAACAAACATTTGGTCAGGTACATGACAAGTTTACCGGGATATGGACCAAACACAGGCAAATGGGTCTAGTTTAGTTTGGATATCTTGGTCAGTGTGGATGTGTTGGACTGAAGAGTCTGTTTCTGTGCTGCATGAATTCATGACTCTATATGGGAAGGGAGGTCTAGAATTTGTAAATCCACTGAAACAAGAAAGGGACTCATTTAAGAAGGGAATGAGATAAATGCTTTCCTCACTAGGTTGTGAACCTATGGAATTCTCTTCCCTGGACAGCAGTGAAGGCTGGGTTATTGACAATACTTACAGCAGAGTTAGAGACATTCTGGATTGACAAGGGAGAGAATGGAGGAGACAGGAAATTGGAGATGAAGCTACAATCATGGTCCCAGTGACTGGGAAGAACTGGGAAGTTGGTGGTGGTGGTGATGGTGGTGGTGGTGGGGGAGGTTTGGAGGGGGCATGATGGCTACAATCTCAGGATATAGGATAGGCCATTTCGGGCTGAAATGAGGAGAAATGTCTTCACCCAGAGAGTGGGGAGGCTGTGGAATTCTCTGCCACAGAAAGCAAGTGAGACCAAAACATCGAATGGTTTCAAGGAGTTAGATATAGTTCTTAACGCTAAAGGGTATGGGGAGAGAGTGGGAACAGGGGACTGAGTTTGATGGTCAGGCATGATCGTATTGAGTGAGAGAGCAGGCTTGAAGGGCTGAATGGCTGACTCATTTGCATGAGATGGGAACACTTCAGGTTGCTGGCCGTCTGCCTTTCTCCCCTAAATGTTCACCCCATGAACAGGAGGTGTTCCCGGAGGCTGGGAATATTCCTTGCTCTCATTGATTGGTCCAGCCCCATTCTATTGATTCTACAGGAGATGAGTCAGTGTTTACTGTTTCACCAAGGGCAATCTGACACATTCTCCATGACAACAACCAGCACACACCAGGGAGTGGCTCTCCTTGCCTCATATTGTCAGATGATAATCTGATCCTTTAATTTGATACCATTAACAAAAGAGACTTCTTGTTGACACACCTGAGAATACTGCGCTTGACAATTAAATATTGTGAGCTCTTGAACATTATATTATTTGCTATTCAATGAACTTTCGGAAAAGGAATGTGTAAAAGGCCCTTTAAAATGTTTCTTTACAATACCATACAGATGGAAAAATAACAAAATAGGGAGAGAGGTATATCCTTCACTCAGGAATTTGATCATGATGTGGAGGAGCCAGGGTTAGACTGGGGTGGACAAGGCTAAAAATCACAAAACACCAGGTCAGACTCCAACAGGTATCGCTCCAAAAGCTAGTGCTTCCAAATAAACCTGTTCGACTGTAACCTGGGGTTGTGTGATTTTTAATTTGATCATGCTGAACTGTATTTTTCTCTAGATCTTGTGATCCTCGCAGCCCCTATAGAGTGAAGACGGGTGTCATAGTAAGTTAATACCTTCATAGGATGTTTATGGTGCATTGAAAGGCCATTTGGCTCATCATCTCCATGTTGGCTGAGAAACGAGTGACGGTGACTAATTGCACTTTCCAATATTTGGTCTGTTGTCCTGCAGGTTACCTCAGTTGAGGTACTAAAAAACAGACACCTTTTCAACACATCGAGGATTTCTGCCTCTGTTCCCCTTTCAGGCACTGAATGTTTCCAGATCCCTACCACCCACTGGGTAAAAAGTATTTCTTCATTCCCACCCCTCCAATCTTTCCACCAATCACTTTAATCTACGTCTCCTCGACACTGAAGTCTCTGCTAATATAAATAGGTTCCTCCTAGCCACTGTCTCCAGGTCCCTCACTATTTGGTCCGCCTCAATCAAGTCTCCCCTCGGACTCCTGTGTTCCAAGGGGACCATCCCCAGTCTGTTCAATCTTTCCTCAGAGCTGCAGGTTTCCAGGCAGTATCCTGGGAATTCCCCTCTGTCCCCTCTCCAGTGTAATCACATCCTCCCTGGAAAGAGGTGACCTGAACTGTGCACAGTGCTCAGATTGTGGTCTAACTAGCGATGTGTACAGTTCCAGTATAACCTCCCTGCTCTTATATGCTGTACCTTGGGTCAAAAAGGAAAGGATTCCGTGTGCCTTCGGAACCACCTTATCATTCCGTCCTGCTCCCTCCAGCAACCTGTGAACCTTCACTCCAAGGTCCCTCACTCCCTCTACACCTCTCAGTAATCTCCCATTTATTGAGCTATCCTTCACTTGGTTGACCTTCCCAAATGCATCACCTTGTACTTCTCAGGATTGAATTCCACGTGCCTTCCCACCTGACCAATCCATCGATACCTTCCTGCTGTTTCTCTTTTCACTATCTCCCAAGCGGCCAATTTTTACATTGTCTGCAAACTTCCTGATCATCACAGAATTGTAACAACACAGAAGGAGGCCAGTTGTGTCTCTTCCGCCATTGGATAAGATCATGGGAGATCTGTGGCCTAACTCCATATCCCTGCCTTGGGCCATATCCCTCGATACCCTTGCTTAATAAAAATTTGTTTATATCAGAGTTAAATTTAACAGTTGAATTAACATCACCTGCTGTTTGAGGAAGAGGATTCCAAACATTTACTAATGTTTGCATGTCAAAGTGCTTTCGAACATGTCTCCTGAGTGATCTGGCCCTAATTCTCACATTATGCCTCTGGTTCTAGAAACTTCAACCAATGGAAATAATTTATCATTATCTACTCTGTCTTTCCATCTTAATATCCTGAAAACCTTGATTAGATCACCCTGTAACCATCTAAATTCTAAGGAATAAAGGCCTAATTATCATATATCTCCTCGAAACCTAACCCGTGAAGTCCAAGCATCATCCTTGTGAACTTGTGTTGAACTCCTTCCAGGGCCAAAGCATCCTTCCTTCGGTGTGGTGCCCAGTACTCTAAGTAAGGTCTAACTAGGGTTTGTATAACTGCAGCATAACATCTGCAATCCCTATACTCCAGCCCTTTGGATATGAAGGCCTGCATTCTATTAGCCTTTCTGAGCATTTTCTGCACCCGTTCATGGCATTTTAAAGAGCTAAGCTCCTGAACCTCCAAATTTCATAGGACACCTCAACTCTTTGAGTTTCTGACCTTTTCCGCAAACCTGAGAGCTTGAATTTTCTCAGTGCCAAAGAAAATGCAGATTTTGACCCAGACTCTCCTGGTTTAGAAGTTTGACAAACCAAGCCCTTCTTCTGAGATAACTGCTCTCTCAGTTGTCCTGAAAACCTTCTAAAAGGGAAACTAAACCTGTTTCTACACTGAACACTGAAATCTTTAGAACCAAGTTGAAAATGCATATATATTTCTCATCACAGATTCTTCTGAACTGAAAGCACAGTTTTATATCTTACGTGTTTCCCCTACATGCCATAAACCCATTAACAGAAGCATCTTTCTACGGTGGCTCAGTAGTGAGCACTGCTGCCTCACAGCACCAAGGACCCAGATTTGATTCTAGCCTCAGGCAATCATCTGTGTGGAGTTTGTACATTCTCCCTGTGTCTGCTCGGGTTTTCTCCGGCTGCTCCAGTTTCTTCCCATCGTCCAAAGCTGTCCAGGCTAGATGGATTAACCATGGAAAATGTAGAGTAGGGGTTCCTCTTAGGAGGTTTGGTATGGCCTGATTTACTGTTACCTTTCTTCTGGCAAATGTTGGATTTAGACTACTGACACAGAAGGACCTGTTAACCTTATTTTTATTTTTAAAATAATCCTTAAAGAAGCAATTAATATAGAGTCATAGAGGTCTATAGCACAGGGAAAGGCTATTTGGCCCATCAAACTTCACGCGTCACAAACAGCCACCTAACTGTTCTAATCCCATTTCCCAGCATTTGGCCCAGAGCCTTGGAATCACAAGGGCATATCTAAATCCGTTTTCAACGCTCTGAGGGTTCCTGCCCCACAGGCAGTGAGGTCCATATTCTCCATCATCCTCTGGGTGAAGAATCCTTCTTCACTTCCCCTATAAACCTCCTGTCCCTTCCCTTAAATCTATGCTCCTGGTCATTGATTCCCTTATCAAGGGGGAATGATCCTTCCTGTCTGCCCTATATCCCTCAGAATTTTCTCCATCTCAATCATGACCACGTCAGTCTGCTTTGCTCTAAGGGAAACAACAACCTCTCTGCCCCATCTGTCCAAACTCTCTTCTCAACTAAAGCTCCATACTCATCTGTCTTTATTCCAAAATCCAAGTTCCAAAAGTGATGTTGGAACTGATGTTCATCAGACCCCACTGCTCCTCATCTCTGTAATTTCTTTCAGATTTACAGTCCTTGGAGGATCTCTCTGCTCCTCAAATTTTGAATCCTAAACCATCTTTGAGTTCACCACCTGAGAGCCCTTGCTGTGCAATATTCTCCCTAAACCTAGTCATAGTCACAGAGTTGTACAGCATGGAAACAGACCTTTCGGTCCAACCTGTCCATGCCGACCTGATATCCCAACCCAATCTAGTCCCACCTGACAGCACCCTGCCCATATCCCTCCAAACCCTTCCTATTCAGATACCCATCCAAATGCCTCTTAAACGTTGCAATTGTACCAGCCTCCACTACTTCCTCTGGCAGCTCATTCCATACACGCACCACCCTCTGCGTGAAAAAGTTGCTCCTTAGGTCTCTTTTATATCTTTCCCCTCTCACCCTAAACCTATGCCCTCTAGTTTTGGACTTGCTCACCCCAGGGAAAAGACTTTGTCTATTTATCCCATCCATGCCTCTCATGATTTTATAAACCTCGATAAGGTCAACCTCTCCAATTCCACTTACTTTAAGGTGTTCCTTAGAACAAGACTCTTGGGCAATACATTGACTAAGTGGCTCTAAGATCTCCTTGTGGTTTGATCTAGATGCTGCCTCATCAGTTTGTTTCTTTGTTCAAGCCAGAACTTGTTTCTTCTCACACCACACCACGACATGTTCCAACTCTTTGAGTTAGAATTATAATTGTTCTTGACTGAGTTGTTTTCCAGTAAACTGTAGCCGTTGCGGTTTGTCTGAGCAGACTGCACTCGATTCCCATGCAGAAAGGCAAGATTCAAAGCCTGATTATAGAATGGCGATCACAATCTCGATTAACACACACTGAGAGTGTGAGACACTGGCGGAGGTGCCATCATCTGACCTGAACGTCAGAGAATTAATGGGCGATATACTTTGATAGTAAACAAATTAAAATAGGTGATACAATTCTGTAGAGAGCACAGGACGGCAGGGACCTGGGTGTATATGTGTGTAGATCACGGGAGGCGATGTATTAACAGCATTTTTGCAAGATTATTAATCCAGTAACGCAGGTAATATTCAGGGTTCAAACCTCACCAAGGTGATTAAAAACAAAGATCAGCAATTAAAAATCTATTGATGATCATGAATCCATTGCTGATTGTTGGAAAACTCCACCTGGTTCATTGAAGTCCTTTAGGGAAGGAAATCTTTTGTCCTTACCTGGTCTAGCCTACATGTGACTCCAGATTCAGAGCAGGTTGATTCTCAAAGGGGCCTCAGAAATGGCCTTGCAAGCCACTCAGATTAAGGGCAGCTAAAGATGGGCAATGAATACTGGGTAGCCAGAGATTGCCCCACTCCCGCTCCCCCCCCCTCACTGTCCCAAAGTCAGTAAAAACCAAAGGAAGGTGGTGGGACGGGTGGATAAATCAGTGAAGAAAACATTGAGCACCCTTAACTTTATTGCTGGATTACAGGAGGAAGGAGGCAATGTTGAACATGCACGAGACACTTGTTAGACCTCAGCTGAGGTTTTGTGTACAGCTGTGGATACATTATGGGAAAGGTGTGAATGCATTGCAGAGAGAGAGAGAGAGCAGAGACTGTTTACAGAAGGTAGCTCACCACTCTCTCAAGGGTAACTGGAAATAAGCAATAACTGTTGGCCCAGCTGGTGATGCCCACGTGCAGTCAGTGTATTTGGAAAGCACTCCCTCCAGCTGCACTGAGAGAAATCAGCCAGGATTCAGTGGTAACAAGCCCTGACCTGAATCTGAGATGCAACAGAGTTACTGAGCCATGAGACTGGTCTGCTTCGTTCAGCCAAGATCCTCAGCGTCTCTCGTCATGTGACCAGTTGCTTTGTGTAAGTGGCTTCTCCCGACTGTTTACACTGGAGAAACATTCAGCAGTAATTGACCGTGAAGCTCTTTGTGATGTCCTCATGCCATAACATACCCTTCCTGAAGTCCTTCCCTCAGACTAATACAGATGTGCTCGCCCAATCCCCCGCACTGTCAGTCAGGTATTGCACAAGGATCTGTTTTTGTTCTACTGGCTTTAAAAAGAGATCAAAGGAAGCTCAAGTCTGTGAGTCATCCAAAGGTGTGGAGCCTGAAACTATCTCTCATTGTAGACCGGGAGCTCTGAAACTGAATTGGTCCTGCGGTGCAATCCTGGCACAGTGTCAGATCAAATCACATCAAGATCCGTTTGAAGAGTGCAAAGGTGTTTTTGAAAAAATAATCTTACCTATTTTTGAATTATTTCCTGCAATGTAGAGGTCACTGGCAAGGTTAGTGTTTGTTGGTGTCTCCCAAAGTGAGGCCAACTCATACAGCTGAAAATGTGTTGCTGGAAAAGCGCAGCAGGTCAGGCAGCATCCAGGGAACAGGAGAATCGACGTTTCGGGCATAAGCCCTTCATCAGGAATTACCAGTAACCAGAAAATGATATGGACTAGTCTCATAAATACAATGGCTACAAGAGCAGGTCAGAGGCTAGGAATACTGTGGTAAGTAACTCACCCCCTGACATCCCAAAGCCTGTCCACCATCTGCAAGGTGAAAGGCAGGAGTGTGATAGAATACACCCCACTCGCCTGGATGGGGGCAACCCCTATAGTAGATGTCAGCATCCAAAGCACTGTGCACAACACTGATCACTATACTTACAGAAGGATGTTAATGTGTTAATGTTAATATGAAGTGAATGGATTGACAGGGCTGGGGCCTGGGTCCTCTGGAGTTTAGAAGGGTCAGAAGTGACTGAATTGAAACATATAAAATCCTGAGAGGTTGTGGATGTGGAAAGTATGTTTCCTCTTGTGGGAAAATCTAGAATTAGGGGGTCATTGTTTAAAATTAAGGGTTGCCCATTTAAACGAGAGATGAGGAAACAAGGATTCTCTCAGGAGGTTGTGAGTCTTTAGAATTTTGTTCCACAAAAGATGCAAAATCTTCAACTATTCTAAGGCAGAGGTAGATAAAGATGGGGTACTGGGCTAATGGTCGGATACTTGGTAGAGTGGATGAGCAGAGGGATCTTGGTGTCCATGTACACAGATCTTTGAAAGTTGCCACCCAGGTAAATAGTGCGGTGAAGAAGGCATATGGCATACTGGTTTTTATTGGTAGAGGAATTGAGTTCCGGAGTACTGAGGTCATGTTGCAGTTGTATAAGACTCTGGTGCGGCCACATCTGGAGTATTGTGTGCAGTTTTGGTCGCCATACTATAGGAAGGATGTGGAGGCACTGGAACGGGTGCAGAGGAGGTTTACCAGGATGTTGCCATGTATGGTAGGAAGATCGTATGAGGAAAGGCTGAGGCACTTGGGGTTGTTTTCATTGGAGAAAAGAAGGTTTAGGGGTGACTTGATAGAGGTGTACAAGATGATTAGGGGGTTAGATAGGGTTGACAGTGAGAATCTTTTTCCACGTATGGAGTCAGCTATTACAAGGGGCATAGCTTTAAATTAAGGGGTGGTAGGTATAGGACAGATGTTAGGGGTAGGTTCTTTACTCAGCGAGTCGTGAGTTCATGGAATGCCCTGCCAGTAGCAGTGGTGGACTCTCCCTCATTATGGACATTTAAGTGGGCATTGGATAGGCATATGGAGGATAGTGGGCTAGTGTAGGTTAGGTGGGCTTGGATCGGCGCAACATCGAGGGCCGAAGGGCCTGTACTGCGCTGTATTCTTCTATGTTCTATGTTCTATGTTCTATAAGTTCTTGATTCACAGGGATAAAAGATTATCTGGGAGCCGGAATGTAGAGTTGAGGTTAAAATCAGATCAGCCTTCTTTTTATTGAATGGCATAGCAGGATTGAAGGGCTGAGTGGCCTACTCAGGATCCTCCTTCATGTTTTGTATAACTGACTTACAGGGCATTGGTGAGACAACTTTTGTAATACAATTCTGTAATAATGCTGTTAACTTGAGAGAGTGCAGAAAAGATTTACAAGGATGTTGCCAGGGTTGGAGGGTCTGAACTATAGGGAGAGGTTGAATAGGCTTGGGCTGTTTTCCCTGGAGCGTTGGAGGCTGAGGGGTGACCTTATAGAGGTTTATAAGATCATGAGACGTGTGGATAGTGTAAATTGACAAGGTCTTTTCCCTGGGGTGGGGGAATCCAAAGCTAGAGGACATAGATTTAGGGTGAGTGGGGAAAGATATAAAAGAGACCTAAGGGGCAACTTTTTCACGCAGAAGGGATACGTGTATGGAATGAGCTGCCAGAGGAAGTGGTGGAGGCTGGTACAATTGCAACATTTAAAAGGCATCTGGATATATGAATAGAAAGGCTTTTAGAGGGATATGGGCCAAATGCTGGCAAATGGGACTAGGTCAGATTGGGATATCTGGTTGGCATGGATGAGTTGGACCAAAAGGCCTGTTTCTGTGCCTCAATGACTGTGTTGCATCTAATGGCCCTCTGAATGAGCTTAAGCCACAAAATTTTATGAAATTGTTGCAATTGCAAGACTCACTTAATTTCAGCAGTTATTCTGGTCTGTGGGTGATCAATGATGGATTATCTATAGTGCAGTGACAGTGCTATCAGTTATGTGCTTGACTCCTCGAGGACAGCAGCAACACTCTGTACATGAGGGAGATGGGCTGCCTCGATGGTGTTTCTCAGTAATCTACCACAGTCAGACTGCAACCAGCCCTGGGGACCTATCAGAAGAGAAATCCAATGAGGATTCCAAACCACAAACTAATGGCAAGCCCAGTTCTCCCATGAGGTATTTCACAACATTTGCATTATCTGACATCCTGCTAGCTAGAATATCTAATTTTCCTGAGCTTCTTCTGTGCAGACAGAAAGGATATGCAGATACTTTGCACCTTTTTCTGCCTCACAAAATAGTTGACAGCCATGAGAACTCCGCAGCCTACTGCACTCAATATTGAGCTCAACAATGTTGGGGGTTGAAGCTCCTTTCCCATGTCCTTACCCACACACACCAGGCCTTGTTATCACATGGTCTGCTATTGAGCACCACCAATTGTTAACCACTGACAGTTATTCGTTTTCTTAGATTGATTGTTATCTGCTCCTTTGTCTGTTCTACTGTTCTGCTGTGTCTTTGGGCTGTTTCTCCACCTATCATTTACTCCTTAATCCCTCCTCCCACCTTCTCTTCTGCATGAACAACCTTTACTGAGCGACCATCAGTTCAGAGGAAGGCTCGCTGGCCCTGAAACATTAACTCTGATTTCTCTCCAGAGATGATGCCAGACCTGATGAGCTTTGCCAGCAATTTCTGCTTTTGTTTCTGATTTCCAGCGTCCGCACTTGTTTTGTTTTTTATTTAGCTGACAGCCGTCCTCTGGTTTATCCTCATGGCAATATCTGGACCGATTTTCCCTGGTTCAAATTTAAACAAAGCTCGGCAGTTAACTGTCAGTCATCATCTAACTGGTGTATTCTCCACGGCAATGTCTCTGTCAATCAGAGTTCACTTGACACTCTCCTCTCAAACAGTATAAAATGCTGTTTCCCTTTATTTAATGTCCTTGCGAGAGTTTTAATAGGTGCAAGGAAAAACACAGTGACCTCTGGAATCTTTCCTCAGCAGGACATATGCACAAAGAAGGGAAGGTAGAATGTGGAGAGGTAGGAGCCATTCTAAACAAGGGCATGAATACAGAGACCTGGGATCACAGTTATTAAAGATGACAGGGCATGTCAAGGAAACTTGTAAGATCCTGGGCTTTATAAAATGAGGCACAGAGTAGGAGTGAGAAAACTAGACTGAGTCTTTATAAAACACTGGCCCAGCCTGAGCTGAAATATTTATTTTTTATTCATTCACAGGATGAGAGCCTGCATTTATTGCCCAGAGGTCAGTAAAGAACCAACCACATTGGCTGTGGGTCTGGAGTCACATGTAGGCCAGACCTGGTAAGGATGGCAGTTTCCTTCCCGAAAGGGTGTTAGTGATCCAGATGGGGTTTTCCAACAGTCAACTCATGGTCATTATTCGACTCTTAGTTCTAGATTTTTATTGAAGTTAAATTCCAACGTTCAAACCCACGCCCACAGAACATTACTTGGGTCTCTAGAGTAATGGTCCAGTGATAATACCACTCAGCCATTACCTCTCTGCTAGTCCAGTTATGGGCAACATAACTTTGGGAAGGACGTGAGGCCATGACAGTGGTGCAGGAGGGAGGGACTCCCGGTACATGGATAGAATGGAGAAACAAGGATTAAGCTTTGCTTTAAAGGAACAATCCTGGCTTCCCCAGTCACTATGAGCAGTCCCTGATTCCTGGCATTATTGCTGCAAATTTGCTCTGTCCCCTCTGTAAAACGTCCACTTATTAAATTGTGATGGCTTGAACTAAAAGCAAAACCATGGGTGATGCTGAGCCAGTGTTTTATAAAAGATTGATCAAAACGTTTTAGCTTTTACTGCCCTCTGTCTGTAAAGGCTTGGTTCCCATGAGTTTTTTAAAAAATTGTATTTGGTTGTGTTGTCACTAAGTGCAGAGATTGTTTTGCACATGAGCCCTGAGTGCAGTGTTACGTTATGACTTCACAATGGGCTGTAATGGGCTGTAACGAATCACAGGATACACCTCCCAGAGTTATAGCTCCTGCTTTCAAAATAAAATGCTTAAAGTTTACAATAGTGGCTGTACAAGATGTTGGTGAGACCACGTTTGGAAAATTGCATGCAATTCTGGTCTCCTTCCTATCGGAAGGATGTTGTGAAACTTGAAAAGGTTCAGAAAAGATTTACAAGGATGTTTCCAGGGTTGGAGGATTTGAGCTACAGGGAGAGGCTGAACAGGCTGGGGCTGTTATCCCTGGAGCGTCGGAGGCTGAGGGGTGACCTTATAGAGGTTTATAAAATCATGAGGGGCATGGATAGGATAAACAGACAAAGTCTTTTCCCTGGGATCGGGGAGTCCAGAACTAGAGGGCATAGGCTTAGGGTGAGAGGGGAAAGATATAAAAGGGACCTAAGGGGCAACTTTTTCATGTAGAGGGTGGTGTGTGTATGGAATAAGCTGCCAGAGGATGTGGGGAGGCTGGTATAATTGCAACATTTAAGAGGCATTTGGATGGGTATATGAATAGGAAGCGTTTGGAGGGATATGGGCCGGGTGCTGGCAGATGAGACTAGATTGGGTTGGGAATATCTGGTCAGCATGGACGGGTTGGACTGAAGGGTCCGTTTTCGTGCTGTACATATCGATGAGTCTGTGCAACCTGATGAAGGATTGGCGCTTCGAAAGCTAGTGCTTCCAAATAAACCTGTTGGACCATAACCTGGTGTTGTGTGATGTTTAAACTTGTCCACCCCAGTCCAACACCGGCTGCTCCACAATATATTTTAATGCTGTTTGCCAGGTAGCGCTCTCAAAGAGCCACAGTTGGCTGGTTACACCTGAAACGTTGACTTCTCCACCTCCTGATGCTGCCTGACTTGCTATGTTTGTCCAGCCTCCTGCTTGTCTACAGCTGGAATTGCAGCTAGTGCTGTTAATTTCAATAAAGGCACAACCTACATCAGCAAAGTCTTGTGGCTCAGTAGGTAGTGCCCATGACTCTGGGTCAGAGGCGCCGAGTGTTCATAATGTGGCCCAATACACTGACTGTCGTTGCGTCACAAGTGCACAGGGTGGTTAAGAAGGCATTCATTGATCTGATGATCGAGTGCAGGAGTTGGGATTTGGAGATAGTGAGGACTGCAGATGCTGGAAAGTTAGAGTTAATCAAGTGTGGAGCTGGAAAACGCACAGCAGCAACAGAGGAGCAGGAGAGCCAACGTTTCGTGTCAGGACCCTTCATCAGGACTGAACGTCATGTTGCAGTTGTACACAACGTTGGTGACGTTGCTTTTGGGGTTCTGCATGCAGTTCTGTTACAGAAAGGATATTATTAAATTGGAGAGGGTTCAGAAGAGAGTTACCATGGTGTTACCAGGATTGGAACGATTGCGTTATAAAGAGAGGCTGGATTGGCTGGGGTGATTTTCATTGGGGTGTAGGAGGCTGAGGGATGGCCTGATAGAGGTTCATGAAATTATGAGGGATTATAGATAAAGCAAAGGCCTTTTCCCGAGGGTGGGAGGGAGTTCAAAACTAGAAGGCATAATTTTTAGATGAGGGGAGAAAGATTTAAAAGGGACCCGAAGGACAAATATTTCACCCAGTGGGTGATTCATGTGTGGAATGAGCTGCCAGAGGAAGTGGTATATGCAGGTACAGTTACACCATTTAAAGGTCATCTGGATGGGAACATGGATAGGAAAGGGTTAGAGAGTTAAAGGGACCTGGTACACAGACAGACAAATGAGACAATTAACTTGGGAAACTTGATCAGCATGGATGGGTTGGATCATAGGGTCTGTTTCCATGTTGTGTGACTCAATAACTCTATCAGAAGGACATGCTGATGTGCCCAATGAAGGTCATAGGAGTAATAGAGTCTCCAGGTCAGGCAAGAGGGATCCAAACAGAAACTGCACAGTTGGGGCTGACAGTACTGAAGGAGTGCTGCATGTTTGGAGGTAGTACGCAGTACTGAGGGAGTGCTGCATGTTTGGAGGTAGTACGCAGTACTGAGCGAGTGCTGCATGGTTGGAGGTGATACACAGTACTGAGGGAGTGCTGCATGGTTGGAGGTGATACACAGTACTGAGGGAGTGCTGCATGGTTGGAGGTGATACGCAGTACTGAGGGAGTGCTGCATGGTTGGAGGTGATACGCAGTACTGAGGGAGTGCTGCATGGTTGGAGGTGATACGCAGTACTGAGGGAGTGCTGCATGGTTGGAGGTGATACGCAGTACTGAGGGAGTGCTGCATGATTGGAGGTGATACGCAGTACTGAGGGAGTGCTGCATGGTTGGAGGTGATACGCAGTACTGAGCGAGTGCTGCATGGTTGGAGGTGATACGCAGTACTGAGCGAGTGCTGCATGGTTGGAGGTGATACGCAGTACTGAGCGAGTGCTGCATGGTTGGAGGTGATACTCAGTACTGAGGGAGTGCTGCATGGTTGGAGGTGACAGTACTGAGGGAGTGCTGCACGGTTGGAGGTGACAGTACTGAGGGAGTGCTGCATGGTTGGAGGTGTTACGCAGTACTGAGGGAGTGCTGCATGGTTGGAGGTGACAGTACTGAGGGAGTGCTGCATGGTTGAAGGTGACAGTACCGAGGGAGTGCTGCATGGTTGGAGATGACAGTACTGAAGGAGTGCTGCACGGTTGGAGGTGACAGTACTGAGGGAGTGCTGCACATTTGAAGGTGATACGCAGTACTGAGGGAGTGCTGCACGGTTGGAGGTGACAGTACTGAGGGAGTTCTGCATGGTTGGAGGTGTTGCGCAGTACTAAGGGAGTGCTGCATGGTTGGAGGTGACAGTACTGAGGGAGTGCTGCACATTTGAAGGTGATACGCAGTACTGAGGGAGTGCTGCATGGTTGGAGGTGACAGTACTGAGGGAGCGCTGCACATTTGAAGGTGATACGCAGTACTGAGGGAGTGCTGCATGGTTGGAGGTGACAGTACTGAGGGAGCGCTGCACATTTGAAGGTGATACGCAGCACTGAGGGAGTGCTGCATGGTTGGAGGTGACAGTACTGAGGGAGCGCTGCACATTTGAAGGTGATACGCAGTACTAAGGGAGTGCTGCATGGTTGGAGGTGACAGTACTGAGGGAGTCCTGCACGGTTGGAGGTGACAGTACCGAGGGAGTGCTGCATGGTTGAAGGGGACAGTTCTGAGAGATTACTGCATGGTTGGTTGTCTGTGGGCTTCTGAGTGCGGTTTGGTTGCTGTAATTTCCACTTCTCAGTAAGTGGAGTTTTTTCAAAGGTCATGATGGCCCTCCAGTGGTGAACATCGCTCTGTTCAGGATCTGCTCAGATGAGGAGGAACTGACGGGCACTTGGAAGTACTCAAGGATGTCCTCATAAGAACGGGGTATGATGCTCAACTCATCGACTGCCAGTTGTGACATGCCACAGCGAGGAACCGTAATGACATGTGCTGCAACCGACAGGGTACCCTTCGCTGTCCAGTCTTCCCAGGCGCCAAAACACTATGCCATGTTGGTCACAGCCTGCAACACATTATCAATGAGGATGAGCACCTCGCGATGACTTTCCCCACACCTCCACTTCTCACCTTTAAACAACCACCAAACCTCAAACAGATCATTGTTTGTAGCAAACTGCCCGGCTCTCAGGACAACTCCATACAACCCTGTCACGGTGGACGCTGCAAGACGTGTCAGAGTGTGGGCATGGATACCACTGTTACACGTGGGGACACCTCCCACCACGTATGTGGCAGGTACTCATGTGACTCGGCCAACGTTGTCTATCTCATACACTGCAGGCAAGGTTGCCCTGAGGCATGGTACTTTGGTGAGACCGAACAGAGCCTATAGCAATGGCTGAATGGGCACCACACAACAATCCCTCCCAGTCAGAGAACACTTCAGTGGTTCGGGACATTCGACCTCGGACCTTCAGGTGACCATCCTCCAAGGTGGACTTTGGGACAGGCAACAACGCAGAGTGGCCGAGCAGAGGCTGATAGCCAAGTTCGGTAGCCATGGGGATGGCCTCAACTTGGACCTGGGGTTCATGTCACACTACAGGTGACCCCATTGTACCACAGACACACACACACAGACACACACCCACAGACAGACACACACAGGCACAAACACATACACACGCACAGGCACACACACACAGACACACACAGGCACACACACACACACACATATAGACACGCACACACACACAGACACACACACACAGACACATTCAATGCAATATCTGAGCCGACATGGCACCTATTGTTAAAGTTCACTTGAGAATATAACTTTAAAAAATTTCTGCGATTTACATATGAAAGAACTGAAACCAACATGCCCATTCTAAAAGATGACAGACTTAACAAACAATCCAGGTCTTTTTCAATATATAATTTCAGTTACATCACACTGTAAACTTTTGCTCTAAATTTTGTGCCTTATGATCTTATGTTCCACAACCACCTGATGAAGGAGCATCGCTCTGAAAGCTAGTGCTTCCAAATAAACCTGCGGTGCTGGTGTTGTGGGAATTTTAACTCTGTTCAGCCTAGAAACCTCCAGACTACTTCCTGATCTGTTTAGTATCAACATTGGAGTGTTCATGAAGGGTGCTATATGAATGCACGTTCCGTCATCCCCAAGAAAAAAAATCAGGAATGACTTGGAACTCAGATAAAATGACCCAAACTTTCAGAATTAATGAAATGGTTATTTGTAATGATATGAAGATTATGTTTTTGGATTCTTCTTAAAGTGATAGAGTGATATTGTGGATGCTCATAGAGTCAGACAGCACGGAAACACCCCCTTTGGTCCAACCAGTCCACGCTGACCATAATCCCAAACTAAACTAGTCCCACCTGTCTGTTTGCTCATATCCTTCTAAAATTTCTTATTCATGTACTTATCTAAGTGTCTTTTAAACATTGTAACTGTGCATCCACCACTTTCCCTGGAAGCTCATTCCAGACACGACCCACTCTCTGTGTAAAAAACCTGCCCTATATATATTTTTAAAATCTTTCTTTGCTCACTTCAAAAGTATGCCCCCTAGCTTTGAACACCCCCACCCTCAGGAAAATACCCCTGTCGTCCATCTTATCTATGCCCCTCATGATTTTATAAACCTCAGTAAGGTCTCCCCTCAACCTCTGACCTCCAACGAAGAACGTCCCAGCCTATCCACTCTATGTTTATATCACAAACCCTCCCGTCCTGGCAACATCCTGGTAAAACTTTTCTGAACCCTCGCCAAATTAATAATACCCTTTCTCAAACAGGGTGACCAGAACTGCACACAGTTCTCCAGCAGAGGCCTCACCAACAGCCTGTACAAGCAACCTCAATGTGACATCCCAACTCCTATACTCAGTGGTCTGAGCATTGAAGGCAAGCATGCTAAATGCTTCCTTAATCTTCCTGCCTACCGATAACACACAGGGGAGATGGTTACATTAGTCACCCCCAATCCATAGAAACTGTTCCAAAAACTATAGATTCTTGAAAGATGATGATTTTGACTTGAGCTCAAGAGGTATAGTTACTAAGTTTGCAGATGACAACAACATTGGAAGTGTAGTACACAGTGAAGAAGGTTACCTCAGATTACAACAGGATCTTGATCAGATAGGCCAATGGGCTGAGAAGTGGCAGATGGCGTTTAGTTTCGATAAATACGAGTGCTGCATTTTGGGAAAGCAAATCTTAGCAGGACTTATACACTTAATGGTAAGGTCCGAGGGAGTGTTGCTGAACAAAGAGACCTTTGAGTGCAGGTTTACAGCTTCTTGAAAGTGGAGTTGCAGGTAGATAGGATAGTGAAGAAGGCGTTTGGTATGCTTTCCTTTATTGGTCAGTGTATTGAGTACAGGAGTTGGGAGGTCATGTTATGGCTGTACAGGACATTGATTAGGCCACTTTTGGAATATTGCGTGAAATTCTGGTCTCCTTCCTATCGGAAAGATGTTGTGAAACTTGAAAGGGTTCAGAAACGATTTACTGGGATATTGCCAGAGTTGGAGGATTTGAGCATAGGGAGAGGCTGAACAGGCTGGGGCTGTTTTCCCTGGAGCGTCGGAGGCTGAAGGGTGATCTTATAGAGGTTTATGAAATCATGAGGGACATGGAGAGGATAAATAGACAAAGTCTTTTCCCTGGTGTGGGGGGAGTTCAGAACTAGAGGGCATAGGTTTAGGGTGAGAGAGGAAAGATATAAAAGAGATCAAAGAGGCAACCTTTTCACCCAGAGGGTGGTACATGTATGGAACGAGCTGCCAGAGGAAGTGGTAGAGGCTGGTACAATTGCAACATTTAAAGGCATCTGGGTGGGTATATGAATAGGAAGGGTTTGGAGGCATGTGGGCCGGGTGCTGGCAGGTGGGACTAGATTGGGTTGGGATATCTGGTCGGCATGGACGGGTTGGACCGAAGGGTCTGTTTCCATGCTGTACATCTGTATGACTCTATGACTCTATGAGTCTATGATCACCAATACATCCAACATTTCCAGGAGCATATGCTTAAGTGTCATCCCTCTAAGTAACCTTCCCCAATTTGCCATCACTAGCTCACCCCTCCTACCAATATAGTTTCCTCTATTTAGATTCAGGACCCTGGTCTCAGAATAAGTTACATTATTCTCGATGTTTATTAGGAATCCTATCATCTTATAGTCACTCTTCCCCAAGAGGTCTCACACAATTATATTGTCAATTATTCTTTTCTTGTTACACAATCCTCAGTCTAGGGTGGTCTGTTCTCTAGTTGATTTCTCGATGTATTGATCCAGACAACCAACTCAAACACAATTCCGGAATTCCTCATTTACAGAAGTGTTGCTGATTTGATTTCCCAAATTATATTGAGATTTATGTTGTCCACAGTTGGAGATTATTTCTTGCATTTCTAATTTTCTGTTGAATGTCTTTCCCAATTTGGGCCTTAACATACCCCCCATTATCAGTTTCTGTCCCTTGGTATTTCCAAATATCTACTAATACTGATTCTACGTTTCCGAGCTAATATCCTTCATTAAAATGCTGTCTTCGGTTGGCAATGTGACCCATGGTTCCTTTTCCCCTTTGTTCTTACTAAAAGCTGGTTACTCAGTTTCCATCCCTGCTCACCCTGCAGCCATACCCTCCGCAACCCCACTGTTATCATAACTATTTATAGCTAGTTGTGTGACTAAATTTCATCCACTTCATTGTGAATGCTGCCCACATTAAGATGGGTTAACTCATTTTGTAGAGTGGCGCTAATGGTCTGAGTTCAGTTCCTGCACCAGCTGAGATGAGTACAAAGATCTGGCCTTCTCCCCCTTGCCTGAAGCATGCTGACCTTCAGGTTAAACCACCACCAGTTGTCTCTCTCGAAGGACAGAGCAGGACTATCGTGACCATATTTACTTTTGAGACACAATGCCATGAGGATTGACTTTTTAATGTTCCTGTTATTTTATACTGTGGCTCTGTTTGATTCTAACCCTGAAACTTTCTGCCTATCACCCATCCTACCTTTTGTGTTAGTCCTTGTTCTGTCTCCCTGTATCAGTTCCCATCTTCCTATCTCTTTGGTTTAAACCCTCCTTTGCCAATAGTCCCCCTGGGGCATCAGTGCCAGTCTTACCTAGGTGTAATCCTCCAGGTTGTACTGGTGCCACCTCCCCCAGAACCAGGGACAGTACCTCAGGAATCTGAATCCTCACTCTGCACCATGTCTCCACATGTTCATCTGAAATATCCTACTATTGCTATTCCAACAAGCATGTGACACAGTTAGCCATCCTACCTTTTTAATTTGCTTCCTAACTCCATATATTCCGCTTTTAGGACCTTACCTCTTTTTTTTTAACCTTTATCATTGGTACCAAAGCGTACCATCACCACCGGTTATTCACCCTCCCTTTTCTGGAGCTGCTCTGGAAAATCCACGAACATTGCTTGTCACTCGTTAGCCTAAGCATGGACATTGTTCAGATCTTGTTGCACTTTGAGAAAGTGAGGACTGCAGATGCTGGAGATCAGAGTCGTGAGTGTGGTGCTGGAAAAGCACAGCAGGTCAGGCAGCATCCGAGGAGCAGGAGAGTCCACGTTTCAGGTGAAAGCCCTTCATCAGGAATGGCTTATGATGAAGGGCTTATGCACAAAACGTTGATTCTCCTGCTCCTTGCTTGTTGCACTTGAAGATGGAATGTCTCAGTATTTGAGGAGTTGCAAATGGTGCTGAACATTGTGCCATTATTGGGGAACATCTCCACTTCTGGCTTTATGATGGAGGGAATCAGCTGAGGATGGTTCGGCCTAGGACACTACCCTGAGGAACTCCTGCAGAGATGTCCCGGAACTGAGATGACTGATCTAAAAGTTGAAGTTCTAAATTGGAGAAAGGCCAATTTAAATGGTATTAGGCACGAACTTTCAAAAGCTAATTGGGGGGGGCATATGTTCGCAGGTAAAATAGCATCTAGAAAATGGGAAGCCTTCAGGAATTAGATAATGAGAGTGTAGAGACACTATATTCCTGCTACGGTGAAAGGGAAGGCTGGTAGGTATAGGGAATGCTGGATGACGAAAGAAGTTGAGGATTTGGTTAAGAAAAAGAAAGAAGCATATGTCAGGTATAGACAGGATAGATCGAGTGAATCCTTAGAAGAGTATACTTAAGAGGGAAATCAGGAAGGCAAAAAGGGGGACATGAGATAGCAAATAGAGTTAAAGAGAATCCAAAGGGTTTTTAAAAACACATTAAGGACAAAAGGGTAACTATGGAGAGAATTGGGCCTCTCAAAGATCAGCAAGGCAGCATTTGTGTGGAACTGCAGGAGATGGGGGAGATACTAAATGAATATTTTGCATCAGTATTTCCTGTGGAGAAGAATATGGAAGTTATAGAATATGGGGAAATAGATGGTGACATCTTGAAAAATGTCCAGATTACAGAGGAGGAAGTGTTGGATGTCTTGAAACACACAAAAGTAGATAAATCCCCAGGACCTGATCAGGTGTACCCGAGAACTCTGTGGGAAACTAGGGAAGTGATTGCTGGGCCTCTTGCTGAGATATTAGAATCATTGATTGTCACAGGTGAGGTGCCAGAAGACTGGAGGTTGGCAAACGTGATGCCACTTTTTAAGAAGGGTGGTAAGGACAAGCCAGGGAAGTATAGACCAGTGAGCCTGACCTCAGTGGTGGACAAGTTGTTGGAGGGAACCCTGAGGGACAGGATGTACATGTATTTGGAAAGGCAAGGACTGATTAGGGATAGTCAACATGGCTTTGTGTGTGGGAAATCATGTCTCACAAACTTGATTGAGTTTTTTGAAGAAGTAGTGAAGAGGATTGATGAGGGCAGAGCAGTAGATGTGATCCATATGGACTTCAGTAAGACTCTCGTCATGGGAGACTGATTAGCAAGGTTAGATCTCATGGAATACAGGTAGAACTAGCCATTTGGTTATAGGACTGGCTTGAAGGTAGAAGACAGACTGGTGGTGGAGTGTTGTTTTTCAGACTGGAGACCTGTGACCAGTGGAATGTCACAAGGATCGGTGATGGGTCTACTACTTTTTGTCATTTACATAAATGATTTGGATGTGAGCATAAGAGGTACAGTTAGTAAGTTTGCAGTTGACACCAAAATTGTAAGTGTAGTGGACAGTGAAGAGGGTTACCTCAGATTACAACAGGATCTTGATCAGATGGGCCAAAGGGCTGAGAAGTGGCAGATGGAGTTTAATTCAGATAAATGCGAGGTGCTGCATTTTGGGAAAGCAAATCTTAGCAGGACTTATGCACTTAATGGTAAGGTCCTAGGGAGTGTTGCTGAACAAAGAGACCTTGGAGTGTAGATTCAAAACTCCTTTAAAGTGGAGTCGCAGGTAGATAGGATAGTGAAGAAGGCGTTTGGTATGCTTTCCTTTATTGGTCAGAGTATTGAGTACAGGAGTTGGGAGGTCATGTTGTGGCTTTACAGGATGTTGGTTAGGCCACTGTTGGAATATTGCGTGCAATTCTGGTCTCCTTCCCATCGGAAAGATGTTGTGAAACTTGAAAGGATTCAGAAAAGATTTACAAGGATGGTGCCAGGGTTGGAAGATCTGAGCTATAGGGAGAGGCTGAACAGGCTGGGGCTGTTTTCCCTGGAGCGTTGGAGGCTGAGGGGTGACCTTATAAGGGTTTACAAAATTATGAGGGGCATGGATAGGATAAATAGGCAAAGTCTTTTCCTGGGGTGGGGGAGTCCAGAACTAGAGGGCATAGGTTTAGGGTGAGAGGAGAAAGATATAAAAGAGACCTAAGGGGTAACTTTATCACACAGAGGGTGGTACGTGTATGAAATGAGGAAGTGGTGGAGGCTGGTACAATTACAACATTTAAGAGGCATTTGGATGGGTATATGAATAGGAAGGGTTGGAAGGATATGGGCTGGGTGCTGGCAGGTGGAACTAGATTCGGTTGAGATATCTGGTAGGCATGGATGAGGGTCTGTTTCCATGCTGTACATCTCTATGACTCTATGTCCTCCAACAACCACACCATCTTCCTGTGAGCCAGGTATGACTCCAACCACTGGAGAAAGCTTTCCCTCTAACAACCATTGATTCCAGCTTTGCCAGAGCTCCTTGATGCCACACATAGTCAAATGAGGCCTTGAAGTCAAGGCCTGTCGCTCTCACCCTACCTGCCTGTGGGGCCACGGCCTGCACAGTGGCCATCTCTCTGTATGTGATCTCCATAATTCTCTCAGCTTTTTGGATGCTACTGGATGCTTACGGCCCCAAGTCAGCTCTGAAACCCAGGCCACCAGGAGCTGCTGATGGAGAAACTTGTGGATGGCACGGTGGCACAGTGGTTAGCACTGCTGCCTCACAGCGCCAGGGACCTGGGTTCAATTCCCGCCTCAGGTGACTGTGTGGAGTTTGCACATTCTCCCCGTGTCTGCGTGGGTTTCCTCCGGGTGCTCCGGTTTGCTATCACAGTCCAAAGATGTGCAGGTCAGGTGAATTGGCCATGCTAAATTACCCTTAGTGTTAGGTGAAGGGGTAAATGTTGGGGTATGGATGGGTTGCGCTTCGACGGGGCTGTGTGGACTTGTTGGGCCGAAGGACCTGTTTCCACACTGTAATCTAATCTAATATATGCGGACCCTGAGAACTGGAACAGTTCCTGACTTCCCACGCAGAACAAGAGGGGCACACCATGACTCGGAGCTCTCCCACCATGACTCGGAGCTCTCCCACCATGACTCGGAGCTCTCCCACCATGACTCGGAGCTCTCCCACCGTGACTCGGAGCTCTCCCACCGTGACTCGGAGCTCTCCCACTGTGGCTCGGAGCTCTCCCACCATGACTCGGAGCTCTCCCAACATGACTCGGAGCTCTCCCACCATGACTCGGAGCTCTCCCACCATGACTCGGAGCTCTCCCACCATGACTCGGAGCTCTCCCACTGTGGCTCGGAGCTCTCCCACCATGACTCGGAGCTCTCCCACCATGACACGGAGCTCTCCCACCATGACACGGAGCTCTCCCACCATGACTCGGAGCTCTCCCACCATGACTCGGAGCTCTCCCACCATGACACGGAGCTCTCCCACCATGACTCGGAGCTCTCCCACCATGACTCGGAGCTCTCCCACCATGACACGGAGCTCTCCCACCATGACTCGGAGCTCTCCCACCATGACACGGAGCTCTCCCACCATGACACGGAGCTCTCCCACCATGACTCGGAGCTCTCCCACCATGACTCGGAGCTCTCCCACCATGACTCGGAGCTCTCCCACCATGACACGGAGCTCTCCCACCATGACTCGGAGCTCTCCCACCATGACACGGAGCTCTCCCACCATGACACGGAGCTCTCCCACCATGACTCGGAGCTCTCCCACCATGACTCGGAGCTCTCCCACCATGACACGGAGCTCTCCCACCATGACTCGGAGCTCTCCCACCATGACTCGGAGCTCTCCCACCATGACACGGAGCTCTCCCACCATGACACGGAGCTCTCCCACCATGACACGGAGCTCTCCCACCATGACTCGGAGCTCTCCCACCATGACTCGGAGCTCTCCCACCATGACACGGAGCTCTCCCACCATGACTCGGAGCTCTCCCACCATGACACGGAGCTCTCCCACCATGACACGGAGCTCTCCCACCATGACTCGGAGCTCTCCCACCATGACACGGAGCTCTCCCACCATGACACGGAGCTCTCCCACCATGACACGGAGCTCTCCCACTGTGGCTCGGAGCTCTCCCACCATGACTCGGAGCTCTCCCACCATGACTCGGAGCTCTCCCACCATGACTCGGAGCTCTCCCACCATGACACGGAGCTCTCCCACCATGACACGGAGCTCTCCCACCATGACACGGAGCTCTCCCACCATGACTCGGAGCTCTCCCACCATGACTCGGAGCTCTCCCACCATGACACGGAGCTCTCCCACCATGACACGGAGCTCTCCCACCATGACTCGGAGCTCTCCCACTGTGGCTCGGAGCTCTCCCACCATGACACGGAGCTCTCCCACCATGACTCGGAGCTCTCCCACTGTGGCTCGGAGCTCTCCCACCATGACTCGGAGCTCTCCCACCATGACTTACTCATTGGAACACAAATGCAGGATAACGGAAAGCAGACACGCAGAAGGAAGGGGAATGCTAATCTGTTGGATCTTTAAAGTTTAGGACTATGCATGGAGACATGTTTGTAAGTGCCAGCAATCAGCAGCTGGACATTTGCAATCAGGGACCCCTGGAGGAAGGGTGTGATTGCACTGGAGGGGGTACAGAGGTAATTCACCGGGATGGTGCTGAGGACGGAGCAGTTCAGCGATGAAGGGAATGCTGGATAAGCTCTGTGGAGCAGAGAAGGTTGCAGAGGGGATCTGATAGTGTCACGATGCTGGTCTTGAACAAGGGGTTACTTTGCCCCTGAGTTATCTATCCGGGGTGGGGGGGGGGGGGATAATAGGCCAGGCGGCATCGTGTCCAAAGTTTGAATGCTTCATTGGGGCCGTGTTTTTTGCCCTAACATACCCGTGTTGTTTGCCCTAACACACCCGTGTTGTTTGCCCTAACACACCCGTGTTGTTTGCACTAACACACCCGTGTTGTTTGCACTAACATACCTGTGTTGTTTGCCCTAACACACCCGTGTCGTTTGCACTAACACACCCGTGTTGTTTGCACTAACATACCCGTGTTGTTTGCACTAACATACCCGTGTTGTTTGCACTAACACACCCATGTTGTTTGCCCTAACACACCCGTGTTGTTTGCACTAACATACCCGTGTTGTTTGCCCTAACACACCCGTGTTGTTTGCCCTAACACACCCGTGTTGTTTGCCCTAACACACCCGTGTTGTTTGCCCTAACATACCCGTGTTGTTTGCCCTAACATACCCGTGTTGTTTGCCCTAACACACCCGTGTTGTTTGCCCTAACACACCCGTGTTTTTTGCACTAACATACCCGTGTTGTTTGCCCTAACATACCCGTATTGTTTGCACTAACATACCCGTGTTGTTTGCCCTAACATACCCGTGTTGTTTGCCCTAACACACCCGTGTTGTTTGCCCTAACATACCCGTGTTGTTTGCCCTAACATACCTGTGTTGTTTGCCCTAACACACCCGTGTTGTTTGCCCTAACATACCTGTGTTGTTTGCCCTAACACACCCGTGTTGTTTGCACTAACATACCCGTGTTGTTTGCACTAACACACCCGTGTTGTTTGCACTAACATACCCGTGTTGTTTGCCCTAACACACCCGTGTTGTTTGCCCTAACATACCCGTGCTGTTTGCCCTAACATACCCGTGTTGTTTGCACTAACACACCCATGTTGTTTGCACTAACACACCCGTGTTGTTTGCCCTAACATACCCGTGTTGTTTGCACTAACATATCCGTGTTGCTTGCCCTAACACACCCGTGTTGTTTGCACTAACATACCCGTGTTGTTTGTACTAACATACCCGTGTTGTTTGCACTAACACACCCGTGTCGTTTGCACTAACATACCCGTGTTGTTTGCCCTAACATACCCGTGTTATTTGCCCTAACACACCCGTGTTGTTTGCCCTAACATACCCGTGTTATTTGCCCTAACACACCCGTGTTGTTTGCCCTAACATACCCGTGTTGTTTGCACTAACATACCCGTGTTATTTGCCCTAAAACACCCGTGTTGTTTGCCCTAACATACCCGTGTTGTTTGCACTAACATACCCGTGTTTTTTGCCCTAACACACCCGTGTTGTTTGCCCTAACACACCCGTGTTGTTTGCACTAACACACCCGTGTTGTTTGCCCTAACATACCCGTGTTGTTTGCACTAACATACCCGTGTTGTTTGCCCTAACATACCCGTATTGTTTGCACTAACATACCCGTGTTGTTTGCACTAACACACCCGTGTTGTTTGCACTAACATACCCGTGTTGTTTGCACTAACACACCCGTATTGTTGGCACTAACATACCCGTGTTGTTTGCCCTAACATACCCGTGTTGTTTGCCCTAACATACCCGTGTTGTTTGCACTAACACACCCGTGTTGTTTGCACTAACATACCCGTGTTGTTTGCCCTAACATACCCGTGTTGTTTGCCCTAACATACCCGTGTTGTTTGCCCTAACATACCCGTGTTGTTTGCACTAACATACCCGTGTTGTTTGCACTAACACACCCGTGTTGTTTGCACTAACATACCCGTGTTGTTTGCCCTAACATACCCGTGTTGTTTGCCCTAACATACCCGTGTTGTTTGCCCATACACACCCGTGTTGTTTGCACTAACATACCCGTGTTGTTTGCACTAACATACCCGTGTTGTTTGCACTAACACACCCGTGTTATTTGCCCATACACACCCGTGTTGTTTGCACTAACACACCCGTGTTGTTTGCACTAACATACCCGTGTTGTTTGCACTAACACACCCGTATTGTTTGCACTAACATACCCGTATTGTTTGCACTAACACACCCGTGTTATTTGCCCATACACACCCGTGTTGTTTGCACTAACATACCCGTATTGTTTGCACTAACATACCCGTATTGTTTGCACTAACATACCTGTGTTGTTTGCCCTAACACACCCGTGTTATTTGCCCATACACACCCGTGTTGTTTGCCCTAACACACCCGTGTTGTTTGCACTAACATACCCGTGTTGTTTGTACTAACATACCCGTGTAGTTTGCACTAACACACCCGTGTTGTTTGCACTAACATACCCGTGTTGTTTGCACTAACACACCTGTGTTGTTTGCCCTAACATACCCGTGTTTGTTGCCCATACACACCCGTGTTGTTTGCACTAACACACCCGTGTTGTTTGCCCTAACATACCCATGTTGTTTGCCCTAACACACCCGTATTGTTTGCACTAACATACCCGTGTTGTTTGCCCTAACATACCCGTGTTGTTTGCCCTAACATACCCGTGTTTTTTGCCCATACACACCCGTGTTGTTGGCACTAACATACCCGTGTTGTTTGCCCTAACATACCCGTGTTGTTTGCCCTAACATACCCGTGTTTTTTGCCCATACACACCCGTGTTGTTTGCACTAACATACCCGTGTTGTTTGCCCTAACATACCCGTGTTGTTTGCACTAACACACCCGTGTTGTTTGCACTAACATACCCGTGTTGCTTGCCCTAACACACCCGTGTTGCTTGCCCTAACACACCCGTGTTGTTTGCCCTAACACACCCGTGTTGTTTGCCCTAACATACCCGTGTTGTTTGCACTAACACACCCGTGTTGTTTGCCCTAACACACCCGTGTTGTTTGCCCTAACACACCCGTGTTGTTTGCCCTAACATACCCGTGTTGTTTGCCCTAACACACCCGTGTTATTTGCCCTAACATACCCATGTTGTTTGCCCTAACACACCCGTGTTGTTTGCACTAACATACCCGTGTTGCTTGCCCTAACACACCCGTGTTGCTTGCCCTAACACACTCGTGTTGTTTGCCCTAACATACCCGTGTTTTTTGCCCGAACACACCCGTGTTGTTTGCCCTAACACACTCGTGTTGTTTGCCCTAACATACCCGTGTTTTTTGCCCGAACACACCCGTATTGTTTGCACTAACATACCCATGTTGTTTGCCCTCACACACCCGTGTTGTTTGCCCTAACACACCCGTGTTGTTTGCACTAACACACCCGTGTTGTTTACCCTAACATACCTGTGTTGTTTGCCCTCACACACCCGTGTTGTTTGCCCTAACACACCCGTGTTGTTTGCACTAACATACCCGTGTTGTTTGCCCTAACATACCCGTGTTGTTTGCCCTCACACACCCGTGTTGTTTGCCCTAACACACCCGTGTTGTTTGCCCTAACACACCCGTGTTGTTTGCACTAACATACCCGTGTTGTTTGCACTAACACACCCGTGTTGTTTGCCCTAACATACCCGTGTTGTTTGCCCTAACATACCCGTGTTGTTTGCCCTAACATACCCGTGTTGTTTGCACTAACATACCCGTGTTGTTTGCCCTAACATACCCGTGTTGCTTGCCCTCACACACCCGTGTTGTTTGCCCTAACACACCCGTGTTGTTTGCCCTAACACACCCGTGTTGCTTGCCCTCACACACCCGTGTTGCTTGCCCTCACACACCCGTGTTGTTTGCCCTAACACACCCGTGTTGTTTGCCCTAACACACCCGTGTTGCTTGCCCTCACACACCCGTGTTGTTTGCCCTAACATACCCGTGTTGTTTGCACTAACACACCCGTGTTGCTTGCCCTCACACACCCGTATTGTTTGCACTAACATACCCGTGTTGTTTGCACTAACATACCCGTGTTGTTTGCCCTAACACACCCGTGTTGTTTGCCCTCACACACCCGTATTGTTTGCACTAACATACCCGTGTTGTTTGCACTAACATACCCGTGTTGTTTGCCCTAACACACCCGTGTTGTTTGCCCTAACACACCCGTATTGTTTGCACTAACATACCCGTGTTGTTTGCACTAACATACCCGTGTTGTTTGCCCTAACACACTCGTGTTGTTTGCCCTCACACACCCGTATTGTTTGCACTAACATACCCGTATTGTTTGCCCTCACACACCCGTATTGTTTGCACTAACATACCCGTGTTGTTTGCACTAACATACCCGTATTGTTTGCCCTCACACACCCGTATTGTTTGCACTAACATACCCGTGTTGTTTGCACTAACATACCCGTGTTGTTTGCCCTAACACACCCGTGTTGTTTGCACTAACACACCCGTATTGTTTGCCCTAACACACCCGTGTTGTTTGCCCTCACACACCCGTATTGTTTGCACTAACATACCCGTATTGTTTGCCCTCACACACCCGTATTGTTTGCACTAACATACCCGTGTTGTTTGCACTAACATACCCGTGTTGTTTGCCCTAACACACCCGTGTTGTTTGCACTAACACACCCGTATTGTTTGCACTAACATACCCGTATTGTTTGCACTAACATACCCGTGTTGTTTGCACTAACATACCCGTGTTGTTTGCCCTAACACACCCGTGTTGCTTGCACTAACACACCCGTGTTGTTTGCACTAACATACCCGTATTGTTTGCACTAACATACCCGTGTTGCTTGCACTAACACACCCGTGTTGTTTGCACTAACATACCCGTATTGTTTGCACTAACATACCCGTGTTGTTTGCACTAACACACCCGTGTTGTTTGCACTAACACACCCGTGTTGTTTGCCCTAACACACCCGTGTTGTTTGCCCTAACATACCCGTGTTGTTTGCCCTAACATACCCGTGTTGTTTGCACTAACATACCCGTATTGTTTGCACTAACATACCCGTGTTGCTTGCACTAACACACCCGTGTTGTTTGCACTAACATACCCGTATTGTTTGCACTAACATACCCGTGTTGTTTGCACTAACATACCCGTGTTGTTTGCACTAACATACCCGTGTTGTTTGCCCTAACACACCCGTGTTGCTTGCCCTCACACACCCGTGTTGTTTGCCCTAACATACCCGTGTTGTTTGCCCTAACACACCCGTGTTGCTTGCCCTCACACACCCGTGTTGTTTGCCCTAACACTCCCGTGTTGTTTGCCCTAACATACCCGTGTTGTTTGCACTAACACACCCGTGTTTTTTGCCCTAACACACCCGTGTTGTTTGCACTAACACACCCGTGTTGTTTGCCCTAACATACCCGTGTTGCTTGCCCTAACATACCCGTGTTGTTTGCACTAACACACCCGTGTTTTTTGCCCTAACACACCCGTGTTGTTTGCACTAACATACCCGTATTGTTTGCACTAACACACCCGTGTTGTTTGCACTAACATACCCGTATTGTTTGCACTAACACACCCGTGTTGTTTGCACTAACATACCCGTATTGTTTGCACTAACATACCCGTGTTGTTTGCTCTAACACACCCGTGTTGTTTGCACTAACATACCCGTATTGTTTGCACTAACATACCCGTATTGTTTGCTCTAACACACCCGTGTTGTTTGCACTAACATACCCGTATTGTTTGCACTAACACACCCGTGTTGTTTGCACTAACACACCCATGTTGTTTGCCCTAACATACCCGTGTTGTTAGCCCTAACACACCCGTGTTGTTTGCACTAACATACCCGTGTTGTTTGCACTAACATACCCGTATTGTTTGCACTAACATACCCATGTTGTTTGCACTAACATACCCGTATTGTTTGCACTAACATACCCGTATTGTTTGCACTAACATACCCGTATTGTTTGCACTAACACACCCGTGTTGTTTGCACTAACATACCCGTATTGTTTGCACTAACATACCCATGTTGTTTGCCCTAACACACCCGTGTTGTTTGCCCTAACATACCCGTGTTATTTGCCCTAACATACCCGTGTTGTTTGCCCTAACTCACCCGTGTTGTTTGCACTAACATACCCGTGTTGTTTGCACTAACATACCCGTATTGTTTGCACTAACATACCCATGTTGTTTGCACTAACATACCCGTATTGTTTGCACTAACATACCCGTATTGTTTGCACTAACATACCCGTGTTGTTTGCACTAACATACCCATGTTGTTTGCACTAACATACCCGTATTGTTTGCACTAACATACCCGTATTGTTTGCACTAACACACCCGTGTTGTTTGCACTAACATACCCGTATTGTTTGCACTAACATACCCATGTTGTTTGCCCTAACACATGCGTGTTGTTTGCCCTAACACACCCGTGTTGTTTGCCCTAACATACCCGTGTTATTTGCCCTAACATACCCGTGTTGTTTGCACTAACACACCCGTGTTGTTTGCACTAACACACCCCGTGTTGTTTGCACTCACATACCCGTGTTGTTTGCACTAACACACCCGTGTTGTTTGCACTAACATACCCGTGTTGTTTGCACTAACACACCCGTGTTGTTTGCACTAACATACCCGTGTTGTTTGCACTAACACACCCGTGTTGTTTGCACTAACATACCCGTGTTGTTTGCACTAACACACCCGTGTTGTTTGCACTAACACACCCGTGTTATTTGCCCCAACATACCCGTGTTGTTTGCACTAACACACCCGTGTTATTTGCCCTAACATACCCGTGTTGTTTGCACTAACATACCCATGTTGTTTGCACTAACACACCCGTGTTATTTGCCCTAACATACCCGTGTTGTTTGCACTAACACACCCGTGTTGTTTGCACTAACATACCCGTGTTGTTTGCACTAACACACCCGTGTTGTTTGCACTAACATACCCGTGTTGTTTGCACTAACATACCCCTGTTGTTTGCACTAACACACCCGTGTTGTTTGCACTAACATACCCGTGTTTTTGCACTAACATACCCGTGTTGTTTGCACTAACACACCCGTGTTGTTTGCACTAACATACCCGTGTTGTTTGCACAAACACACCCGTGTTGTTTGCACTAACACACCCGTGTTGTTTGCACTAACATACCCGTGTTGTTTGCACTAACACACCCGTGTTGTTTGCACTAACATACCCGTGTTGTTTGCACTAACACACCCGTGTTGTTTGTCCTAACACACCCGTGTTGTTTGCCCTAACACACCCATATTGTTTGCACTAACACACCCGTGTTGTTTGCACTAACATACCCGTGTTGTTTGCACTAACACACCCGTGTTGTTTGCACTAACATACCCGTGTTGTTTGCACTAACACACCCGTGTTGTTTGCACTAACATATCCGTGTTGTTTGCACTAACACACCCGTGTTTTTTGCCCTAACACACCCGTGTAGTTTGCACTAACATACCCGTGTTGTTTGCACTAACATACCCGTGTTGTTTGCACTAACACACCCGTGTTGTTTGCCCTCACACACCCGTGTTGTTTGCACTAACATACCCGTGTTGTTTGCACTAACATACCCGTGTTGTTTGCTCTAACACACCCGTATTGTTTGCACTAACACACCCGTGTTGTTTGCACTAACATACCCGTGTTGTTTGCACTAACACACCCGTGTTGTTTGCACTAACATACCCGTGTTGTTTGCACTAACACACCCGTGTTGTTTGCACTAACATACCCGTGTTTTTTGCACTAACATATCCGTGTTGTTTGCACTAACATACCCGTGTTGTTTGCACTAACATACCCGTGTTGTTTGCACTAACATATCCGTGTTGTTTGCACTAACACACCCGTGTTGTTTGTCCTAACATACCCGTGTTGTTTGCACTAACACACCCGTGTAGTTTGCACTAACATACCCGTGTTGTTTGCACTAACACACCCGTGTTGTTTGCACTAACATACCCGTGTTGTTTGCACTAACATACCCGTGTTGTTTGCACTAACACACCCGTATTGTTTGCACTAACACACCCGTGTTGTTTGCACTAACATACCCGTGTTGTTTGCACTAACACACCCGTGTTGTTTGCACTAACACACCCGTGTTGTTTGCACTAACATACCCGTGTTTTTTGCACTAACATATCCGTGTTGTTTGCACTAACATACCCGTGTTGTTTGCACTAACATACCCGTGTTGTTTGCACTAACATATCCGTGTTGTTTGCACTAACACACCCGTGTTGTTTGTCCTAACATACCCGTGTTGTTTGCACTAACACACCCGTGTTGTTTCCCCTAACATACCCATGTTGTTTGCACTAACACACCCGTATTGTTTGCACTAACATACCCGTGTTGTTTGCACTAACACACCCCGTGTTGTTTGCCCTAACACACCCATATTGTTTGCACTAACACACCCGTGTTGTTTGCACTAACATACCCGTGTTGTTTGCACTAACATACCCTTGTTGTTTGTCCTAACATGCCCGTGTTGTTTGCACTAACATACCCGTGTTGTTTGCACTAACATACCCGTGTTGTTTGCACTAACATACCCGTGTTGTTTGCCCTAACATACCCATGTTGTTTGCACTAACATACCCGTGTTGTTTGCACTAACATACCTGTGTTGTTTGCCCTAACATACCCGTGTTGTTTGCCCTAACACATCCGTGTTGTTTGCCCTAACATACCCGTGTTGTTTGCACTAACATACCCGTGTTGTTTGCACTAACATACCCGTGTTGTTTGCCCGAACACACCCGTGTTGTTTGCCCTAACATACCCGTGTTGTTTGCACTAACACACCCGTGTTGTTTGCCCTAACACACCCGTATTGTTTGCACTAACATACCCGTGTTGTTTGCCCCTAACATACCCGTGTTGTTTGCACTAACATACCCCTGTTGTTTGCCCTAACACACCCATATTGTTTGCC